>NC_141836.1:7264600-7564600 GCF_982586985.1 Callionymus lyra | reverse complement strand
ACGGTGTCTGTTTTGATCTCACTCTGGCAAGAAAGAAAAAAAAAAAGTGTTTGTTGAGCTCATAACTTATATTTAGCTCGAGCTATACTGGCCCCTTCACTCAACACCTGACCCCATGACCACAGAGAGCTATACTGATCCCGGCAGAACCTTATACACTTCACCAGGACTTCTGTGACCCTCCGGTACACTTCTTGGATCTCCCTGTGGAGCATTGTCCACACTTTTGTTTTGTTTATCCATCATATCAGGTCGTAAACATACCTAGAACTCACTTACTTTCAATATATATAGAAATGATCTGATCCTGACTTGTATGTCCTCCAGAAAAGTTCTGATCCACTTAAATTTATGTACTCTTGACTGTAAATGTCCAGGTGGTCATCATCTTTTATAGTTTAGGACGCAAAAGTTTCCGGACAAGAAGTTTCACTTATACATCTTTTTATGTTTTGTTTAAACCTCTTTTGTCAGTTCAAGGCATAACATACACATCGGAAAATATAATTAGAATTTAACAACAAAACTACATGAGAAAAGACCAGAAAAATGGGCTTTAGAAACAAACACAACAAGTTGCAAGTGAAAGTCTAGCAGCAGGATATCATCCATAAGTTTTTACTCTGCCATTAATGATATATTTTTAGTTTATTAACAAAAACAGACAAAGTATTAGGACAAAAACTGTCTTTTTTTGTTTCTTAATCTGTAAAAGATTATCACCACCTATGACTTATTTTCCATTTTCCACTTCATGAAGTTTTTTACCTTTTGTACTCAACATTTTTTTTAACCACACTCTGTTGGTCTTCTTAACAATTAGTCATCTGTAGCCCAGTGTAAAATGACTCAGATCGAGTGCGGTCGCACACATTGATCAATTCCTTAAATGGATATCTTCTACTTCATGGTTGTGTCGCGGGGGCAGCGGTCTAAGCAAGAGGTCCACGTCGAACCTCCTTCGGCAGCTTCTTGTGCTTTGTCTTGGTTTAAATTCTTAAAAAGATCCACTAAGAAAATAAAAAAGGGTCCGTTACACATCTCTGTTTTCGTAGCCAGTCCTTTGGGTTCTGCTGGGTCACCGTGGCAACAGCACTGTTCTGTCAGCAGTGATTGAAAATAGGAAAGCCCTTTGCTGAGTGTGTCTAATAAACTAGCTAACCACAGTGTGGAGGGGGGGGCACTGCGACCACACTGAAGCTCTGATGTGCCGGTTTTCACCACACTCTGGAAAACATTACACTCCACGCAGCCCACAGTTGTGCTGACTTGGATCATCCTCAACAATAACTGAAGAATGTATCATTTCCTCATGTTTCCTGGACCGACGACGCTCTGGTCTGGAGTCTCCAGCGCCGTCTTGTGAATGACTGAATGTCAATTTCACGCTTGGTATAACCGAGGCTTCACTCAGCTGGGCTGACCCACGAGGCCTTGGGCAAGCTTTGTTTCGGCTCGTATCCAACCCTTGCGTGTCGTCTCTGTCACCCCTGAATGCCAGCGCTATTAATACTCGACTTCAGATGAATCCGACCTCCCTCCTGATGAAGTGTGGAGACATTTGTCTTTGGAAATCTGTCGCCAGCCCTGGTAGGTGCAGAGTTAATCCGGCAGTTGTGCGTTTAGAGTTGACCTCGTATGAAGCCCCTTTTGAGACTCGCCGACGCGACAACTTGGTAGATGTTGTTGCGGGTCAGTGGGGGATCAGATTTGGGTCTTAACTGGTCATAAACCTTTATTAGAAAAGAGGAAAGATGCATTTCAAAAAGCAGGGAAAAGTCCTAAAACAAGGAACGGATTACATTGAAGGTTGAACTAGCAGAAACTTCTTTTTACACGTCGTATTGTTTTAGAACTATTTCTTAAGGGCCACATATTTACATGTCAAACGTGGCCCCTCCAACTGTCCTGTTAGAATGTTGTCCAAATATCCTACCTGCTTGTCTCCACTATTATTTTGTACCATCGCTGATTTAAAGATAAATAATTTAAAAAAAAAAAGGTTTGGCTGTGGGTACATCACTGGTCCAGAATACATGAGTATTTCTGAAAAGAAAGATGGAGGTTTTGTCAGCTTTGTTGTGGTTGTCTATGTATGCTCTCACCTTTCTTAAGTGTCACCCTGTGTAGCTGGGACACTTAATTATAGAACAAGTGAATCGATATGATTCTGAGAAATATTTCCGACGTTCTGGTGACGTTGTTTATTCACGAAGCGACTCCGAAAGCCATTTTGAAAACCCTTTTATTGCAGGTGTGTTTGCGTGGGAGCCGGCATCATTGCGTCGGAGTGGAGTTGCCGTGGCAGCCCGGACGGGGCACAGGAGGACAGCGGCGATGGAGACGGATTGGCGGACGGCGCGGACAGGGGTTTGGACGGCGACCCCGAGGGCGTGTGGAGCCCCGACATTGAGCAGAGCTTCCAGGAGGCTCTCGCCATCTACCCTCCGTGCGGCCGGAGGAAGATCATCCTGTCAGACGAGGGGAAGATGTACGGTGAGTCAACGTGACCCGGGTCTCTTTGATCCCAAGAACCCCTGGCTGGGGTGTTTTTACTCTTATTTGTTGGTCATTGGAATGTGTTTTAGGACTGATTATTGGTTAGCATTGTGTGTGTAAATACTGACTTTTTGTCTGAGGTTTTGTTGATTTTGTGACCAACTTAACATCCAAAACATCATGTTTTATGATGGACTGAAAGATTAGCATCGTCAAGGCTTCTAGAAGAATCTCTCCTCATTGAGGGGACTAGTAAAGCGTCATTCATTCCTCTGTGCGTGGGGGGGGCAGGATACTGACTCCCGAGTGACGAAGACACGGAAGCCACTCGTTTCACTGCAGTGGAAGCAGTGACGGCCATCCTGTGTTTTTATTACCTGTCATCAGGGAAGTGGGACGTCAACACAAGCTCTCTGAGCCGACCTCAAATCTCACAGTTTTAACTGTATTGAAATCTAAATACATACATCCCAATATTACAAGTGACTTTAAGATCTTAAGAGTTTTAAAGGAGTTAAATCAAAGTGGCTTCTTGAGCAAATATGTTTCCTGTTTTGGGATTACAGCTCCTGTCTGAGTCAGCCCGCACCCACACTCGTTTTTGGGAATTTTGTCAAAGGTGACGTGACTCGGCACGGCTTCCCAGCACGGCTTCACCCTGGCTTAGTGAGAAGCTTCACTGGTTGACCTTTGTTTAAACCACTTCTGCAGCAGCAGCAGCAGCGTCGGGGAGAGTACGGGAGGCTGGTACGGCAGATGAAAATGATTAACCATTTCATTGCCTTTTTGCCTCATCCTAAAAAAGTCCTTCAATAGATTCCCTTACAGCATATAGTACTGTTGTGTATTGGAAATGGCTTTTAAACAAAATAAAATCTGTTTTTAAAATGCATTTCCTGACCATCTGAAGGAGAATATCAGGGAGGAGAAATCTCTAAATCATTTTAATTTCCAACTCTTCTTTTTATCGAAATGCTATTTTATAGTTTGTTGCCTTTAGTTTTCTCTTGCATCACAAATTCGTTATGCCTTTAAAATGATCTTGAAAGATGTCACGACGTTCTTAATTTAATCGTAAAATGTAACAACCGATTTGTGCCAGAGATTCTTTTTTTCAGCCAAAAATATAGTGATGAGTCACCGTGACACAAGGAGCTTCTTCCGGACGCCGTTATTCAACCAGTTTTTGAAGTAGCATTCATTGCGTTGTCGGATATAAATCATCGTCAAAGTCAAGTCTGTCCCCATGTTTTGGACACGAACTGTCAATGTGATGTAGGAGAGTCCAGATGTTTTTCAGACGTTCAATTACACGTAAAAAATGTCTATATTCTTACAACAATTCTTCTTCCAGTTCCACATCATCTCTCAACCTTAAAGAAAGTTCTCAAAATGCCGCACTTTGACCCTCGAACAACCTGTTAATTCTCAAATGAATCGTGATCTTTAAACCAGCGACAAGTCTCTCCGATGATGACCTTTAATCACCGACACGACTCCATTGTTTTGTCGCTCGCAGGCCGCAACGAACTGATCGCTCGCTACATCAAACTACGCACGGGGAAGACGCGGACACGCAAACAGGTACGAGCAAGAAACGGCGGAGGAAAAAGTGAAACTCTGTGTCAGTCTTGTCAAGTTTGTCCTGCTGCTGCTACACAATGACCATGTGACCGTGTCACCTCTAAACCTGGGTTTCTCAGGTGTCTAGTCATATTCAAGTTCTGGCCCGGAAGAGGGTACGAGAATACCAGGCGAGCATCAAGGTTGGTGCCCGCTACCACAACTTCCACTACACTCTTAGTCACGTCCTCTCTTCTTCTTCTTTTTCTCTCTCTCTCTCTCTCTCTCTTTTCCTCCTGTCCTCTGTCCTTCACCCCCGTCTTCCTTCAGGTCTCTAGTCACCTGCAAGTCTTGGCCAAGAGAAAGTCTCGCGAGATTCAGTCTAAGCTCAAGGTACACGCGCTCACTGACTGCCACGCTAACCGCTTTCGCTCTGCATGAGGCCCCGAGTGACTGAACCACTGACCCGTGAGCCGTCGGCTCCACTCGACCTAAAGAAACGACGGAGCTTTCAAAAGATCTGCATGTGGCGGGGATGAACTCGAGCGGCATCCGAACTAATCACTGCTTCCGACGAGTGCCGTGATCGCCATAACAACACGACCGCGTGACTCGACGCGTCGATCGGCGATATTGAACGAGTGGTCGTATTGTTTTGGCATGTGTGTGAGTAAAGTCAAGAGCTTGGTGCATCTGAATGGCTTCTGGTGAGAGAGTGCTGCCGGTTTCAGAGGGAGCTGCATGAGTGTTGCCGCCTAACACAGTGTTGCACTTATTGAACTCATTAGTGTCTCGTTCGACACAAACCTTCAACTCTTCGTGTGCGTTTGTGAGAAAGTGGTTTGCGGCGCATGCCAGCGATGTTTGTCGAGCGTTCAGCCGGCCTGTGGCTGAAGGACGCACGAGACGGGGCGGCTGCTTGGCTGGTCCCGAGTCCTGCTCTCAGCTCTCGTAATGCACATCAACGCATCCACACACACACACACACACACGCAAACATTCCAGATCCACTCCTTTAATTGATCCATCGTCTTCAACCACGATTGAAGAACCTCCGCCTCGACACTCACGCTGTCGGAGACTTCCCTCACTTCTTTATCGTCTTCCTGTTAGAGCTTTCATGTGGTTTCCTTCTGCCATCGACGTTCTTTGACTTGTGATTCGGTCGCACACATCAGTCTTGTCAGTGTGATTATCCTTTGAAGGAACGGACGAGCCTGGATTACATCTGTTCCCTTTCTTTTTGGAACTAAAACTGCAGCTTTTGTTGAAGAAGTAACCAAGTGTTGTAGAAGTTCTAGCTCCAAAAATTATTCTTAAGTTCTCAAGAACATATTTAATAAACTAGACTCAACAGCTCCAACCTTTAAAAATGAAGTGAGACGTAGCTTTGCAAAAGTCTAATCTAAGATAATTTGTTACTCTTTTTGGACAGGTTTTTAAAAAAAAATTGTGAGTAGTAAAATCGTTGGCAGTCGCAGGACATGTATAAGTTCCCGCTGGGAATGGAAAACCTTGTCATAATGTTCCTTGCAAACCACTTCCTAAGTTTGAGCTGAATTTAAGAGTCAATTGTCATCTCAATTCTGAATTTTAATGAAAGAAAAACCACAATATTGCTCATGTATTTGTGTTGGAACATGCCATGACCACACATCTGTGAGACATTCTGCTATAACCCTTGTTGTTCTACCATTAATGATCCAAAACATCTGCTGGAAGACCTTGATTCAGTGAGAGTCGGCTTCATATGTTGGGATAAAATCCCACCGGTTTATTGGTTATTGAGTGAAGATACAGTTTTATCCTCACTTTCAAGGTGTTTAGGAAAATGTGCAGGTGTCGGTTAAAGATGTGAAAAGACTGACACGGTGACGTCCATCACTCACAAACCTGTCAAACCGAAAACTCTCCTTCAAAAATGTCAAATTTTTTTTTTTTAAAACGAGGGGAAAAAACACCTCATTGAAGAGGAAAAAAAGAAGATATTTTGAAATTAAGATTAAATATAATATAGGTGTATTTGAAAAGATTATATCTTCAATTTTTAGAAACAATACTATTTGACAGAAATAACCTATAATGGTATATAAATATACCATTTCATTATATTTATAAACGACTAATTCAAAACATAAAAAAAATATAAACGTCATTGTTTTTTTTTTTAACTCTCTGCAGCCGTGGGTTACTGACCCCTGGGTTGGACGGAAGCTGTAGTTTTGTTCACAAAAAAAGGGGAACATGATATCAGGCCGTTCGTAACGATACGTCCGTTCAAATGTACCAGTCTTTTCAAGTGGTTTTCTTTCTCTTTCTCCCTGGAGAGACTCACAGTTTTCCACTGACAATGACTGTGAAGTGTTTCTGTGATTGTTCTCTTGATTGTCTCCTCAAGCTGCTGTTGAGTGTTTGATGAGAAAAGATGAATTAATGACATGTTTCCTTTGCTGTAGGCCATGAATTTGGTAAGTTTTTGGTTTCCACTCCCAGTTTTCTCTGCTTCAGGCTTTGTGCTGGAATGGCCGGCATCACCGCTAGTGTCCAGAGCTGCTGCCACGCTCGTCCTGCTCAGTTCTTCCCCCGGCGTCTTTAGTCAGAACCTGGTGACGGCTCGCGCTCTTTCTTCTTCTCTTCGCTGCTTCCGCCTCCTCCTGTCCCTGCTTCGCTCACCTCTGTCTCTCCCGGTAGTCTCTGCATCGTGCTCTGTGTTGTCTGTCGGCTGGCTCGTTGTTCTGACCGGCCAATCGGCTGATCTGGAATGATTTCTAAAAAAAAAAAAAAAAAGAAGAAGCAGGAAGTTGCCAAAGAAGGGCTCGACAGCGTTTCTCTCTTATCTGTCGTTCAGGACCAGGTTTCCAAAGACAAAGCTCTGCAGACGGTCGCGAACCTGTCGTCGGCTCAGATCGTATCGGCCAGCGTGATGAAACCCCAGACGCCTTTTCCTCCCCCAGTACGGGTGAGACACACACACACACACACACACACACACACACGGGGAAGTAGTTAAGATTAGGAGAAAAGGGACGTGGACTACCTTGTTTGTGTCGAGGTCTGACTTCGATGAGAGTCTCGAATGTGTCAACACGCTGTTCAAATTTTGTTTTCATTTACACGAAAAAAGAGGGGAAAAAAAAGAAGTTTAAAATTCACTCTGACCTCATTTAAAAATGTTGAAACTTTTATTTTATTTTTTCTATTGAAATTTTGTTGTTTTTTTTGGCTTTTTTAAAATAATAATTTGTATTTTGAAAAGTTGAATTCGTTTTTTTCATTCATAATTCAATCAATAATTTGAACATTTTCAAAATAAATGATTTTTTTTAACTGGTATGATATTTTACATGTATATAGTTTTTAATTCTAATTAATAATTATATATATTTTTTTATTTCATTAGAAGTAGCATTTTAAATTCAATGGAAAATGGTTTTGTTGAGTTGTTTACAAATAGTTTTTTATTCTAAATTAAAAAATAAATACATTTCTAAATTAAATATTTTTAATTCCTTTAAACTGTTTTTTTTTTTTTAATTATTGGAATTCCAACGTCAAACTCTTGACCTCTCAATATAGAAAATATTGGATTAAATTATATTTAAAAAACAGTGATTAAAAAAAACATTTCAATATAAAAAAAAGCTTTTTAACGTAAACTCAACCATTAATAATATTGATGACACTGATATACGTTCGTACAGAAGTACCATATGGATGTAACTCAAAGAAGTCGTGCTCATAGCCCGATTGTTCTCTCGTTCCAGTTCTGGCCGGGGCCCGTCCCAGGACAGCCGGGACACTCTCAAGAGTAAGAGTCTCACTTTTAAGTCTCCAGCTCGTGGATTCTGTTGATCCAATCGTACCCTTTTTTTTATTCCCAGCGTCAAGCCGTTTGCACAGCCGCCGTTCACCACGTTAGCGGCGCCAGTGCCTTCGCCCATCAGCTACGAGCCCCTCCCTCCCCCCCGCCCGGCAGCCATCGCCGCCCCCGTGTGGCAGGACCGAACGATCGCCTCCGCCAAGCTACGACTCCTGGAGTTCTGCGCCTTCATGGAGACCCAGAGGGACCGGGAGACGGTGCGGACGCTCGGATCTCCGGGTCGACCCAAGAGTCTGTCTGACGTGTCCCGTCTGTCCACGCAGTTCAAGCACCTGTTCGTCCACATCAACCCGTCGACCCCGAGCTACAGCGACCCCATCCTGGAGTCCATAGACGTGAGGCAGATCTACGACAAGTTCTCGGAGAAGAAGGGCGGCTTGAAGGAGCTGTACGAGAAGGGTCCGCACAACGCCTTCTTCCTGGTCAAGTTCTGGGTCAGTGGCAAACCGTCATGGAAAAACCAAATATGTATTTTTAATGGATATTTTGAAACTAAGCAGTAAAAAGCTAAATATGTTAAAAAGGAACTTTATTAGTATTTTTTATATTCCTCTTGATTTATTTTTAAATCTTAAATCAATGAAATGAGTCTGAAGTTGAATTGAGTTGGCTATTAAATAATCTGTCGTAACCAATCGCTATTTTTAAAATGTTTATTATTTTTATTTATTTTTTATTTACGTACCTCCACCAGTGACAAAGGGAGTACCGGATTTTTCATAGTTTGGACGGGGGTGCGACTTATACTCGATTTTGTTGATTTTTTTCAAATAAATTTCCCCCAAAAAAGCGACTTATACTCCAGTGCGACTTATATATGTTTTTACCTCCTTTTATTATGCATTTTATGGCTGGTGCGACTTATAGTCCGGAAAATACGGTAAATACAGGGTCTATTAGTATTGGTTCCTGTTGTGAAGTATCATTTATCCAACCACTATTTTTCTCACTTGCAAGTTTTTGTTGTGGTACATAGAATATTAGCTGATACATTTATGTGTTTAAGGGAGAATTTTTTATTATTATTTTACAACGATCTCATGTGAGGACTCGCCATATTTGCCACACATCTGTGGCTTGTTTTTCCTTGTAAAATCCGTTCAAGACGAGATGAAACGCTGAACGTTTCATTGGTTCCTTCAGGCCGATCTGAGCAGCGACGTCGAGGAAGGTTCCGGAGCGTTCTACGCCGTGAGCAGCCAGTACAGCGGGACGGAGAACATCACCATCAGCGTCTCCACCAAAGTCTGCTCGTTTGGCAAGCAGGTGGTGGAGAAGGTGGAGGTAGGAGCTCAGACACGCATACAGGAAGTGAGTGTCGCTGACGCCCCCCTGTGTTCAGACGGAGTACGCTCACCTGGAAGGAGGCAAGTACATGTTCCGCATCAACCGCTCGCCCATGTGCGAGTACATGATCAACTTCATCCACAAACTCAAGCACCTGCCGGAGAAGTACATGATGAACAGTGTGCTGGAGAACTTCACCATCCTGCAGGTGAGTTTCTACCCACATGGAGTTAAATTCAAGTGATATTTACTGGCGTTTGTCTGCAGGTCGTGTCCAACCGGGAGACTCAGGAGACCCTCCTCTGCATCGCCTTCGTGTTCGAGGTCTCCACCAGCGAGCACGGGGCCCAGTACCACGTCTATCGGCTGGTCAACGACTAACGCGCCTCGTGCACCCAGAGACTGTTTTTGTTTTTTTGTTTTTTATACACACGTGAACACTATCTCCAGACGAGGATCACAAGGACGCCGCTTTGTCGCGAAACCTCTGCGGGGTTTTTTGAACTGTTACTTCGAGGCCTCGTCCACACTACCATCGTTCTTAGACCGATTTTTTAAAAGACAATCAACTTGTTGATTTGAGCTGCCTGTCCAGGATGTTTCGTTGAAGAGAGATTTTTTTTTTTTAGTTTGGCGACATCCTCCTCCTCTTAAGAGACGTTTAGAAGTCACAACCTTGAGATCTAAATTATGCTGCTGACGGTAGGAATATCTACTTGTGTTTAAATCATTTGTGCAGCACAATTTTTACCCAAGTTATCGTTTAAAAATAACCTTAAGTGAATAGTGTGGATGTAGAAGGGTGGAGATGCAAGTTTTTATCAATGCGAGGATGCTGGCTGCCTCATTGACATAAAACACTAGGGGGCAGCAGCGAGCCACTGAGTTTATTTTGCTGTTTTCTTTATTAACATTACAGCAGCTTTTCTGACACGAGACACTACATGAGTGTGCGAGGGCCAATCAGACCTCAGCTAAGAAGTAGAAGTGACCTTTAAAAAGTAGTTGGTGCGATTTAAGTATTCGAATGAGGACGTTATTCAGTCGAAGCTCACGTCGTCGCCACTTGACACACTTTTCGAAAGACCATCCTGCTCAGACTTCTGTGGCCCCCGACATGCTTTAACCCCTTTAAACTGACATGATGTCAACATGTCCACCATCTTGTATCATTTAACTGACGAAGACGTGATGAAAAGGAACATCGCGTTCAATACCCGGAGGTCACGGGGGTCGTAGCTGTGCTGCCCCCTAGTGCCCCGACCACTGAACTTGTTTCGGTCGTATGACTAACTCTGCTCTGTAGAGTCCCAGCTAGACGGGAGTAGTGCGTCGTCTGCCCTCGCTCGGGTCGGCGCGAGCTGAGAAGTGGCGTGGGCCCGGAGGAGCACTGATGTTTAGGACGTATACACTACACCTGGAACGGTACTTTTTGTAAGCCAAAAGAACCATATTATAGCCTTTTTGTATTTACCAGCATGGTGAGAGGTGTTACACTAAGTTGTTTGTTTGAATGTTTCCACGGTACAGTGTCTGTCAGCGTTCCAATGATCCACTGATCTGCTGGATCCCCTGTGAAAAAAAAACGAATTAAGGTTTTAATCTGACAATCTGTTGCTTTCAAGGTGGCTCTTAATGACCTTGAAGGCATCATCAAAACCACACAAAACAGATTTTACCTGTAGTCTGACAAGTTAGTGTTCTTAACTGGTTTATCACGACGAAACCTCCCACAGTGCACTGGGGTAATGGACCTGACGACACTAAGGCTGCGTCCACACTCTCGGATCTTCTGCTCCCTTTTCCCAGAGACCATCGATCCTCCACCACGAAGCTTCTCCAGATCTGAACGAGTGCACAGGCGTGTGGATGAGTCCTGGCAATATCAAAACTGACCTTTTTCTTCTGTCTAATTTTGTGTAATATATTTTATTTCTGGTACACCTTCTCGACACTATCTTCGCCAGTTTGCCTCGTCACTCTCTCTGTTGAGTTCGATCGCTGATTCTGTGCCTTTTTTTGCTGTACTAATAATAAAATCACGTGTTTGCAGATCGTGAAGCAGGAAAGTACGTTTGTGTTGAGACGCTAACAACTTTTCCCTACAGAGAATTGTAACTTTGAAGTGTCACAATAGCAGGTGAGAGAAAAAAAAGAAAAAGCTGCAGCGTCTCTTGATTTGGGAAATATATTGATTTAATTGTGTTGTTGCAGTGACATCTGTTAGCCGCTTGAGGCCGCTGTTTCCTCACCAAAGGAACTGCACTCCCGAGAAAAACGTCTGAGTTTTAGAAATAAGGTGATTGTTCTCTCTTTAAAAGATGTGAAATATTTCACTTTTGAGAAAATATCGATTTCTTATTGAGTTTTATGCAAAGGACAAGGAAGTAAAGTGACGTCCAGATTATTTTTACTTTGTATTTGTAGTAGATGAATAACTGTTCAGCATCAGGTTTGTAAGAAGTGCATGTGTTGCACATGTGAAAACAGCTGCAGTTGTATATGTAGTAGTGTTGCTCCACCTTGTTGGAAAGATTCCAAAAGGAGGAGCTACAGTGAGTTTTAAGTCAAAAGTTCTTATCAGTGAAGGATCTTTTTCATAGAAAAAACAGGACTTGACAGCTCAGCATGCACATCTGCTGATCTGATCTTATCTGGTATTTGACCCCAAATATGTCTCAAACACTTTCACGGACCATATTAAATTGAAGGAAGCCTCTGGGTTGGACGAGCTCGTGCTGGACTGAAGACTCAGATTGGTTCCCTCGGCGACACATGACTGTTACCTGGCAGTGCAGTGGTGCCGGGCGTGGTGGGAAATGATCCAGTTCTACAGAGAACAACTTTCTCCTGCTGATCTGTCAAGAGGCTGTTGCTCATTATTGCATTTATTCACTCAAGTCGTGACCCGCCTGTCGAAGAAGATTCGCTGACGTCACAAGGACAGATGTGACAGGCCGACCTCACCAGCTCCGACCACACCCGACACATGGATCAGCCTTCATACCTTCTCGGGCAGGAATGCAAAGACGTGTGTCCCTGCACACACGAGAAGACCAACTCTGACGGATCATTTTACTTTCTGGTCCAGGTCTTGATGACCAGGTCAGACATCTGATATATGAGGCTCATGTCAGCACGTGCGGAGAAGCAAGACGTCATAATGCATGTTCTTTTTAAGACTCTTCTTCAAACAACCTATGATCACCTCGTGTTTATTTTGATCACATGACTAAGCTGGTGGTGACAAATGAACATGTGACCTGTAGACCACAATCTTCAGATGAAGAGACGATCCAAAACGTTTTCAGTCGACTTGACATGAACCCCCCGGGGTCACAATTGTCGTCCGGCTCGTCCAGTTCTGCCAAAGAGCGAACCAGTCAAGTTGAAATTCCATGTATGCTATCAACACATTTTTACTTTGGACAAGTCGGTGTCCAGGTGTTTTCTGGCTGATCTGGTAGGACTTCAGACATTCCTGAACTAAACCGAAGATGAGACTCAAACACGTGAAACAACTAACTCAAATAAAATCACTGTCAAACCCGCTTTCTAACTCAATACGCACTCTTTGTCTCACTCCCTCTCAGTGAACTCATTGCTGCAGCGTCAGTGCATTTATGAATCCACCTCGTGTATGTCGGAAAAAGTTTTGTTAAGTCACTAAACAACTTTCTGTAAAGATGCACCTGCGAGTTACTTTTGACTGGTCATTTGACAACATGCACGGAGTGTTGCGTTCACTGTCGCCTCGTTTTCGTCCGCTTCTCTTACGCTGTGTGTTTGTGCACCAGGAGCCGAGGCCCCTCCCTCCAGCACCTGCCTGTGAACTCTCCTCCGGGGCGCGGTCGCTGGGTGGAGTTCTCCGACTATTCTGGGAACTCTTCAATTCCAGCTGCTTAGTTTGCAGGACGCGCCGCTCTCCTCTCTCCACCTTGTGGGACTTCTTTAGCCTTGTGACCATCCGCGGGAGACGCGCACGCAGCCGGGGAAGATGACGGCGCTGGATCCGCTCAGGAGCACCATGAAGGTCAGGAGCGCGGAGGACACGTCGCTGGCGGTGCCCTCCGACAACAGCCGGCTCTCCGGACACCAGCGGGTCCTGGAGCAGGTGTCCACCCTGAAGAGGACCAAGTCCAAGCCGGGCAGCAACGGGAGCCTCCTATCGCCCACAAGTAAGAGCGCTTGTCTGGAGCGACATCCGGGTCTCGCTGTTTACCTGCGGAGTCTACAGAGTAACACAGTCGTCACTCTTTTTTTCTCACCTGCGCAAACATCGAGAACACGTTTAAACTTCGACAAACATAAGCTGTTCAGTCAACAATCGATATTAGTGAACTTTATTTGTCGATTTCCTTCTTTCGACTTTAATATTATTGTGTTTTTAAATGGTTATTACTTTGTTTGTTGTTTGTTTTGTTCTTAAGAGCTGATGTTTTATTTATTGAAAATGAAAACAAAAATACATTCCAGATAAAATAAAGTAGAATTGTGTTCGTTAGGGATCCTTTGTTTAATTCTGGAATTACAAAAACATATTCTCTGAAAAAACGAGGTTATATAGAACCAGACTATTATTTTGTAATTGAATAACAATTATATGTGTTTTAAAAATGCGTGGAATAAAGTTGTTTCCGTTTAAATTCATGTTGTTATTTACGCATTAAAATATGAGTTTAAATTAAAAAAGTAGTATTAAATGTAATAGAATACTTTATTGTAACTTATTCAGTCAGAATTTATCCTTTTTAGACAATAGATCAACAGATTAAAAACATTAAAACAAAAAAAAAACATTAACAATGAACTAAAGGATCATAGGTTGGTTGACGTGAATTAAAGTTATTTGGGTCAATATTTATTTGAAGGCGTGTCGACATTTCAAGCACGTGAGCTCAAAACAAATGTGTTTTTAAAGAATTACACTCTTGTAACAACTGAAAACAAAAACAAAACTGAACTAAAACAAATACTTTTTAATGTGTTTATCTCTAGATAACAGATCGATTACTCAACATGGCTCCTCTGTAACTCTGGTTAGTTGGCGTGAATGTATGTAATGTTGTACTTTTAAAAAAAGCAGTTAAACTGGAAACTACAGCCTACAGCTGCTCAAACTTTTATGACCCAGTTAGTTAAAGAGGAGTCGTTCTTAGTCTTGGAGAGAGATAAATAGTTTCCGCGCGAGCATCGATTATCGCTTTGTTTTATTGTCCGCGTCCGTAAGTTCTGTGTCAGAAACTTGGGCGGGCGCCATGGTAATGGCTGCGTCTGTGAAAACGAGGGATCTCCTTGTTCAGCGACGCAGAACCGATGTTTGTGTTGAACACAAGTCTAATCCTGTGATGAGACGCGTCGACACAACAACGTGTGTCACCAGTCTTGAGTCACCACTGAGTCAGCAGTCGACAGACCACTGACCACTGCTGACACGGTTGTGGAGCCACAAATTGACGCTTTCAAGATGAATTAACAACGTGTCCTGGGTCTGCCCCGGGGCCTCCTCCGATTTAAAAACACCTCAGTGGTGCAGAAGACGACTTGAAACGTCTACCTTCCGTTGGTGATGTTAGTGGCTCTACTCTGAGTCTCTCCTGGATGACTGAGCTTCTCGCTCCAACCAGACATTCACACTGAACAAAAATTGTTGTTGGCGATGAACGACTTCCTCCCAGTTTCTTTGAGGAGCAATATGCTTGATGGTCTAAAGTCAGTGGAGATTCAAAATGGTGGCCAAGAGAGTCAGAATTGTTCCTTTATCTAATGTGGAAGCGGAAAATAAACAAGTGGAAAATGATCTCAAAATATAGAGTGTTCTTCTGCAATGGTCAGCGTAAAATCAAACTCATTTCCTCACTTGTGTCTCCACAGGTCCGACAGGACCATGGAAGGAACTTCCTGAGTTTGGAAACTTCAAGTTTGCTCCGATAAAATCCAACGGCACCTTCTCTCGCTCCACTACAATGAACCACAGCCAGTCGGTAAGTCCACCGAGTCCGAGGTGTTCTCCGTCCAGAGAGTGGATCAGAAGTTTCCGAACACGCCGTGTGTTGTGACATCAGTGGGTTGATGAACATGAGACTTAGCTACTGCAAGGACAGGATCCGGACCAGTACCGGTGTTGAATGTGGCAGAGTCAGTACTGCAGACTTGTGTTGGGTCTTTGGCGACTCTTTGAAGAAACAGAACAAATGTTTGAACTGTTTCTCTTCAGGTTATATGTTTTTGTACTTGAGTCATATTATGATGTTATTATTATTATTATCATTATATTGTTTGTGGTATCCCTTGTGTTGTCTCTGGTAGTTTTGAGAAGTTGTTTTCGTATGGAAGTTTGTCGACACCTCTTGGTGAACACACCTGTCTCAGGTGAGGCCGGCTGTACCCGCCGTGTCCAGATGTCGCCCTGAGAAATTCAAAAGTATCTTGTGCGTTGCCTGGACGAGTCAACGGTGCCGTGTCTGGAGTTGAAGTACAGATGTTCGGAAGTTCAGTGGAATTTTGCCGTGAGGTTCAACCCAGAGTGACATTTTGAACCGCTGACTCATCAGAATGTGGAGGCAGTGCAACAATTCTCATTAAAACCACACGTGGCAAATGTAACAAACTTTCTCTGAGTTTCAGCGTCAGTACTTATACACAACTGTGTCATAGTAGTAAAGGAACGTAATGCTCAACTCTGACAAACGAAGGAGGTCGATGTGTTAGCAATGTAGCTTAGCATTGTTACTAGCATCAATGCACCTGCTGACTCGCTCCATTCTCCTCTAAGAAGAAAAAAAAAGTCTCACAAAATAAAACAATTGGTAAAGTCTTCAAGTTTATTTTCATGTTTAATTTGGTTTTAAACTTGTAAAAAAGTTATACTCTGCATGCTAATGCTTACTAATGTAGCATCAATGCACACCAGCACTGACACCGTTAGCTTCTTCATCTCGATAGAAATCATTTCTTTCTTATTTGTTAAACAGTGTTTTCACATTGAAAATGTAACTTAACCGTGTTACAATGACACACAACATTCTTAATTAAGTATTTTGGTTGTTTTTAGTAAAATAATATTTTATCAATTCAATAGATTCCATAAACCGTAGGTTTTTAGCTTGTATTAATTTTTCCGTCACGTCGGCCATGTTGTTTGTCCAGGGAAGCAATAGTCTCAAATATTGACAAGTTAAAAGCCAAAAAGCCAGTTTTGCAAACTAAAGTGTCTTTCCTTCTGTCTTCGTGGAGCCCCTCAGGGATCAACCCTCTACCCTGGCTGATTGGTTTCTTCCTCCTCTCCGTCTTGCTGATGTTAGATAGTTGAGGAGCTCGTCTAGTCTGTCGCACCGAGAGCTTCCGTCTAGACCTGTCCGTGTGCACGCCGCTCCACTTCGCATTCCACACGTCGACTCTACAATTCAAACGAATTTAGGGTTCAAGTTTTGTGTTGTGTTTCAAGCGGACCAATCGGAGCTCGGCGTCGTTCTGTCACTCTGCCGAGATGAGTAATGTCTCAGCTTAGAAAGTGACACATTTAAGAGTGAAGCCGTTCGGCTTGAGCGGCGTCTGTGCGGCAGGGACTGGTCGGACGAGTGAGCGCCGCGACACAAAGAAGCTCTGTGAGAGTCGAGCCTCTAATGCCTCGTATTGAGTTACTCTCGGACGGCGAGTGAAGGGAAGAGACGACCTGCTCGGGCTTGTTTCTTTCATCCTCCACCTCTGAGTTTGCTCAAGTACGAGTCATTGAACAAATAACGTTTAAAAATATATTTTTAGAATCTGATGCTACAAGTTCATGCTCGTCTTCTGTAGACGGAGCTCTCAACGTTGTCTGGGGGACACCCTGGAAAGGTCTATAGACAACCTCACGGTAACACACACAGATAAGGATCAGTTAATTTCGGTGGAGGAACTCTGGTTCACTTGAAACAGTCACCTGTAGCCAGAGTTCAACCCACAACCTTCACTTGTTCACACACTCATCAAACACGTTTAATTTGAATCTTCTCTCAATGATATATTTGCGTTCCTGGTATATAGGGAGAGACAGGGGACACCCTGGAAAGGCTCACAGACCTGCAACCTATCTTGTAACCTTTAAAAAAAACGATATAATCTCTGTTCTTTGGTTATTTATGTCTGAGATGTGTTTTGTTTTCTTAGCAACGTTAGCTTCTGACAAGTCATCAAGTCGCTCGTTTCAAGTTTAGCTAAAAAATAAACCTGTAAACTAGTGAAAATGAGTGAAAAATGAACTGGATACGATTTATTTTCCGTGTCTAAAGATGGGTTGGTGAATATGACGCGAACATTAATCTTCTCTGCGTCGAAGAAATCTTAAAAAAGTAGTAATTAGTTGTTTCAGAAGTTCAAACTCATCTGCTTCCTCACCAGATGATCCAGAGGAAAGCTCCCACGATGGTTTCCCGCGGCATCAACAGACTGGCCAGCCGCTCGGCCGTCTACGAACAGGTGGACGGATTCACCCAAGCTCGGGGCGCGACCCTCCTCCAATCCAGCATCAGCGTCCCGTCTTTCCCACCCGCTCAAGCCCCCTGGGTACTGGACCCCCCCAACCTCGAGGGTTCTTCACCCCCACCTGACGCCTTCAATAACCACTGTCGTCCAGCAGGGCGGGGCGGAGCAGGCGAACTTCAACCAGAAGAAGAGAGAAAGCACCTACTCCACCAGCAACGGCATCAAGACCAGCAACAGCATCAAGACCATCAACAGCATCAAGACCAGCAACAGCATCAAGGGTTCCGGCTCTCAGACCTGCATCGGGCAGCAATCGTGGTGCCAGACGGACTCAAAACTGGGGGCGTTGAAGACGGAACAGCAGGCAGCGTGAGTCCTCCCGACACATTTACACTTTCTTTTCACAACACGCGTCACAAAAACAAAAACAAACGACGAGTATTTATAAATGTGATTCATTAAATAAAGAAAATAACGTAACGTAACCATTTTAAAGTTACATGTTCATGCAATTAAATGCTTATAATAAAGTTAAAGTAAAAGAAACAACTTGACTTTCACATGCAAGAACAGATTTAACAGTTTTTTGTATTGTATTGAAGGAAGTAAATGCTTTCAAGTTAGTACTATTGCTAATGCTAATGCTAATGCTAGCTGGTTTTAATGCTGACTGTTTAATCTGCTGATGAGAATTTTATCCATTTCTTGGTCCACCCAAATGTTTCGCTATAAGGTCACTGACCACACAAGTTAATTTTCACAAACTAGAATGAACGTTTTAGTTAAAGGTAACAAAAGTCAAGTGCAACAAACCAGTCCCAGCTAGCATCAGTGAACAAACACATGGTTTCTACTTCCTTATTTTGAGAATATGGTTCAAACATGGAGCTTGATATTCTTTTTATCTTTCTCTGCTGATCTTTGAGGAAATAAAATCAATTTAAACAGTTGTTTACTGACTATTTTATTTGGATAACTATTTGTTTCTCCTTTGTGACGTCAACATGTTTTGAAGGTCACTTTTGTTCCCTCGTTTAAGGAGTGGACATTTATTGTTTCACTTATTTGATTTCACAACATTTATTTAAACTTGCAAAATTGCATATAAGGTGTCATGCCAGTCTCAGTAATGGTGATCTGAACAGCTCCCGTGCTGCTTTGCCGCCCAGCCAACCAATTAAAGCTGTCAATTGCTTTTACTATAGCAGAAGTTGAATCATGGTCACTTGAAACCTAAGAATGTGGGTTATATCTTCAGGTTTGTCATATAACTGACCTTTTGACCCCTGCAGAGCCAGCAGCACCACCAATATGTCCAGTGACCTGACGGTGAAGGAAGCCGTGGAGTTCCTCTCCAGGGAGGAGGAGAGTTTCCAGCAGTGCGGCGCCACCTTCATCCAGCACATCACCTTCAAGGAGGAGGGCAGCAAAAAGGAGGTCAGTCAGTGCTGGTGTGCAGGGAGGTCGGAGGTCAAACTCAACGAGCGTGTCGTGGTCAGGCGGCTCAGCTGGGGGCCATCCCGGAGCTGGTGACCCTGCTGCGGAGCCCCAACCCCAGCGTGAGCCAGGCGGCGGCCGGGGCGCTGAGGAACCTGGTGTTCAAGGACCAGAGCAACAAGATCAACGTGCAGCACTGCGGCGGCATCGCCAAGTCCCTGCAGCTGCTGAAGGAGACCGACTCCACCGAGACGCAGAGACAGATCACAGGTTTGACGAGCCGTCCATCGACCTGAGCCGTCGCCCGACGTGACGAGGGTGGTCTCTCTCTCTCGCTCGCAGGTCTGCTGTGGAACCTGTCGTCGGCCGACGAGCTGAAGGGCGAGCTCATCGCCACCGCTCTGCCGGCGCTGACCGAGAGCGTGATGGTTCCGTACACCTGCTGGTCCGAGAGCATCGCCAACAACAACGTTCACCCGGACGTCTTCTACAACGCCACGGGCTGCCTGCGGTGAGACCCCCGCCCTGTCACCCCAGCGCTCTGAGTGAGGCCCCCCCCATGTCTGATGATCCACTTCTGTTGCCGCAGGAACCTGAGCGGCGCCCAGAAGAAGGAGAGGAAAGCCATGAGGGACTGCCCCGGCCTGGTGGACTCCCTGTTCAACTACGTCCAGTCCTGCGTGGCGGAGGACAACCCTGATGACAAGGTAACATGAAGAACCTCTCCTCTGTAAACCTACTATTACAAGGCTTTATGAGTTTACACACACACCTACACGCACACACACACACACCTGCACGCACACACACACACACACCTGCACGCACACACACACACACCTGCACGCACACACACACACACAAGCCTGCAGGCAGCTTGTGTTTACATTCACTCCGCGAGGCGATCATTTGTAGGCGTGGATCTTCTATAACCTAAAGAACTTAGTAGGAAGCCCTAATTACCGCACCGCCAACAAAACACTGAACTCCATTGATGCCTTCCTACGCACCGCTCTCTTTTGTGACTTTTGATTGGTCGCTACAATACCTAGTTAAATTCTATGTCTGTGCTGCTGTGTCAGGAATTGATTGTGTGTGTTATGGTCGGCTGGGCGGCAAAGCGTCAGGTCACCATTACTGCGTGTTGTCGAGAGGGACGGCGCCTCGTATGCAACGTTGGGTTTGCAAAGTTTAAATAGTTGTTGTTTAAATACATGTTTTAAAAAGTTTTAAAAGCGAAAATATTAAACTAGTTTTCGAAGCTAATCAATGCTAGCTTGCTAACTAGCTAGGAAGCTACTAGGGGTGTGTATTTGTGTACCATACTTATCACAATACAGGGGCAACAATACAATATGTAGTTATATTTGTAGTATTGTCGAGTACTTGACTCTTTTGTTGTAGTATTTACAGACCACATGACTCTTGACGAAGTCGTAACTGATTTCATTTGTTTTATGTCCAAACGCTGATGGAGTCACTGTATCCTCTCGTCCTCAGTCATCACAGGGATCTGTCGTATGGCATATGTGTGAGAGAAATAAAATGGAGAACTTTTATGATGTCAAAAGGGACACACATTAAAAAAGTTTTCGTTTTATTCAAGAGCATCAACCCGGCGATGAATCACTCAAGAGCAAAACAAGATGTTAAACCAAACAAAAGTGTGTAACTGTTTTTTCATCGCTGGTTTTTTTTTCCCTCCAGGTGGTCGAGAACTGCGCCTGCATCCTCCACAATCTCACCTACCAGCTGGAGTCGGAGGCGCCCGAGTGCTTCGCCAGGTACAACCCTCCGAGTCATAAAGCACTGGACAGCCCCAAGAACTCCCCCATCGGCTGCTTCAGCCCGAAGAGCGGGAAAGCCCAGAAGGAGGTTTGGCCGCGAAAGCCGAAAGTCGGCGACGACGGAGAGAAAGTAACTTCTTCTCGCCTCCTCAGTTCGACTTCGACGGCGTGCCCCACATGCCCGAGGAGACCAACCCCAGCGGGGTCAAGTGGCTGTACCACCCCAAAGCCATGCAGACCTACCTGTCCTTGCTGGGCTCGTCCCAGAAGGACTCCACGCTGGAGGCCTGCTGCGGGGCGCTGCAGAACCTCACCTCCAACCCGAGCCCGGTATGACCTCCGACGCCCTCACGGTGTGACACGTGGCGTCATGGTTCTCTTTCTTCAGGCCTCCAGCGCCATGAGCCAGGTTCTGGTCCAGAAGTTGGGTGCCGTCGCTCACATGTCCCCGTTGCTGAAGTCCCCCAACGCCAAGCTGCAGAAGACGGCCATGTCCCTGCTGTCCAACATGTCCCGGACCGGGAGCGTGCAGCGGACGATGGGTGAGCCGCGGAACCAGAGCGAGACTCGGCGTGAATTATTATTATTTTATTATTAATTCTTTTGACTCTCGCAGCCAAACAAATCCTGCCCCAGCTGGCGGGCCTCGTCTCCGGGGGCCCTAGAGAGTTGGGCAACTCGGACGACAGCGTGGCCTCGGCGTGCACCACCCTCCGCAACCTGATGCTGGTGGACCCGGAGGTCAGCAGGAAGGTCATCAGCTCTGACATGATGTCATCGCTGGCCGACCTCAGCGAGAACGGGTGAGAGTCAAACCAGGAGCTAATCAATGCTAGCTTGCTAACTAGCTAGGAAGCTACTAGGGGTGTGTATTGGTGTTCCATACTTACAGGGGCAACCACACAATATGTGGCGATACTGTAGTAACAAGTATATATGTGTAGTATAGTCGAGTACTTGACTCTGGTGTTGTAGTATTTACAGACCACATGACTCTTGACGAAGTCGTAACTGCTTTCATTTGTTTTGAAACCAAAATATGTCCAAACATCAGCTTTAAAAGCTGATGGAGTGACTGTATCCTCTCGTCCTCAGTCATCACAGGGATCTGTCACATGGGATATGTGAGAGAAAAAAACTTTTATGATGTCAATAGGGACACACATTAGCTATGCTAGCAGTTCAACGTAAGCATCCCACTTTTGATACCACATGTTGAAAAAAAAGGTTGTGCAGCACAAGCACAGTTTAAAAGGTTAAAGAACTGAAGTTTGATCATAAAAACAAAGAATGTGACTAAACGGCTGACGCATGTTTTCCTCTCGGATCCCTCAGGTCGTTCGCCAAAGGCAGCAAGGCGGCGTCTCTGCTCCTCTACAGTTTGTGGAACGACAAGACTATGCAGGCGGTCGTGAAGAAGGTAAAAACCGACTCGGGTCCGCGGGCGTGTCGGCGTCACGGCTCGTCCGACTGTCACTTTCCCTCCCCCTCCCCCCTCGGCCTCGCCCTGCAGAGGAGTGAGGGTTGGAATCCCGACGGGCCGGTTCCGCTCGGATCTCATCCTCTTTTTCTCTCTCTCTTTCCAGCTGGGCTTGAGCAAGTCTTTCTTCGTCAACGACAACACCTCGGCGGCGCACAGGTCGGTGCAGGTCGTCGACTGAGGGACGCTGCACAGCTGAGACAGTACCTCACGAGTATTTGTACATACGACAGCGTGGAAGGTGTTGTGTATATTAGAAGCTTCCAGGTGTGTGTATATAAGTGGCCGAGTGTGCGTGGATAAGATTGACGGATCCCTTCTCGTGGCTCTTAAAGGGACGGTGTTGATTTGTTTATGTTGAGGTTGAGTTTTCACTGCATGTTTTTAAACTCGTGACGACGTCGTGGAAATGTCGTGCCTCTCGTTGTTCTCTGTCCTTCGATGTTGCTCCAGAACCAGAACTCGGCTCCACTGAAGAGACAGGGTTGGGCACTGAAGACCCGAGACCACGTCTCAGTTCTGGACTTTGATCCCAGGTGTAGCAACTTGTTTGTTTTGTCAGATCAGATCCTTAAGGAAGCAAAGATGTGCCATTTAACTTTGAATATTCATTTCTAACACTGACGTTTTACAGCATGAAAATCAGACGATTTAAAATACCATCAAATTTCAAACACTGTTGTTATATTTGTGTATTTTTTTTTCCAATGTATAAATAACTTCAGTGTAAAATTCAATGTAAGTAATTCGGTGTAAAAAAGTGTGAGGAAATCTGTGGAAACACATTTTTGACCCTGAATTTTTACATAAAATACTGTTTCACAGTTTTTATGTTAAATTATTTAACTTTTAATTTCACACTGAATGTATTTCTGCATTAAAAATAACAACAGTGCTTGAAATCTAAAGGTTTTTCAAATTAAAAGTTCAAAGTCGACTGTTACAAATTTACTTTAATAGATTGTACAAGAAGAGGAAATCTAAAATAGTAAAAAATATAATTAGTGTTTTCAGTCCATCTTGCCTCGAATAAATACAAGTTATATTCCTGTCAACATTTACAACCCCTTGCTTTCTGGAAAAACAACCTGTTAATCTTTTAGTTGATCGTAAAACTAGTGATGAATATTTGTTTCAAATATTGAGTTTGACACGTGTTGTTGTTTTGTTATTTCTTTTCTCTTATAACGTTCATTTGTTTACTACCAAACGCTGTTTGATCCGCTCCGAGTATCTTCCTGCTGCTTCCGCTTCTGTCTGAAACGTTACCGACAATGTTGTGTTACTCTTCACTTTTGTGTGAACACATTTTTTTTCGTAGTTAAACTTGTGTGTAAATAAGATTTAAAGTGTGTTGACGAGAGCGCGTGGGAGGAGGGTTCCTGATGCAAGATGTCAGTATTCCTTGTTTGTCTTTTCATAAAATAAACCTCAAAACTCTGCGTATTTTTCATTGTTTGTGGAAAAAACAAAAGGTTCCATGTTTGACTGACAGGCCCTTGACGAGTGAAGATTCTTGAGATTTATCCGCAGACATTTTTTGTGTATTTTATTTTCTATAGTCGTCATTTTTGTCACAACTACAAAAATCACCGGGAAAAAAATCCTGCTTATCTCAGAATATATATAAAGAAAAAGAAAAATCGTTCAATTCAACTCAAACTGTGACGTCATCAACAACCACCTGTGTCGACTGCGTGACGTCACTTCTCAGAGTAACGTTTGTTTTGGCGGAAGTTCAACATCGCGCGCATCTTTAAGGGTGAGTTGATATGTTTTAAAGTCTCTTTTTCAGATAAATATAAAGTTTTTAACGTCGTTTTTCAATCAATGTCACGTGATTAAGCTACACTAGCTAAAGCTAGCTTCAGTCAAGCATGTTAAAGCTACATTTGCTGATTTTATCTCTTCAGTCAAACCTGACAAACAAAACATTTAATCTCCTTATGTTGATTCAGACTTAGATTAAATGTTGTTTTAAGTATGAAAGCTTGTATTCCACCCATTTATTCTAAGATTATCGAGATAAATGCAACTTTACATCTTAGCTAAAGAGCTAACATTAACTAGCTAGTCGTAAATACATAGACATATTTGCCGCTTTTTTTTACATTTTTAATTATTATATCAGAAATAAATTTAATCATATTTCTGTTGTTCTGTTCGTACATGGAATACAATTTCGATTTTTAAAAATAATAATTAATTAAAGGAGAACGTGTGGTGTATGTTGACATACAGACAAAACGGTGGAAACTGATACAAATCTGAGAAAGCGACATATGTTGTCAAATAATGTCTCTTTTATTGATTAGTTATTCATTTCAATCTAAATTCCTCACAGGTTTATTTTGTCATGAGGTGACTGTCTTATAAACTGAGCAGAAACTGTTTCCTTCAACTGAGAAAAATCTCTGAATTTAGGAAAATGTTGTCACAACACGACCTCGAGCTTACAATCCATGTATTTGTTTCTTCTCGTCTGGACTATTGTAACAGTTTATTTTGGTGTCTTAACAAGAAGGATCGTCTCGCCTGCAGTTACTACAAAACTCTGCAGCAAGAATTCTTAACTGCTCTAGTAGAAGAACTCACATTTCTCTGATCCTTAAAACTCTTCACTGGCTGCCAGTTTCTTTCAGGATCAACTTTAAAATTCTGGTTCTTACTTTCAAAACTATTCATGGTCAGACCTTCCATCAGTGATCTGATCCAGACTTACACCTCAGCTCGGGCTCTGAGGTCTGTGGATCAGAATCTACTGATGGTTCCTGAACACGCTTCCCGACCTGATTGTGATTGTGATTGTTCAAGCGCTTTGTGACCCTGGTCTAGAAAGGCGTTTACAAATAACTATACTTACTTACTAAAAAAAAACAGGCTAAATGATAACATAAAGTTTGCATTGGTGAAAGATAAAGTAATAAAATGGCGGAGCACTTATTTGTGTGATTCAGGGTCGGAACGATCAAAAGGAGTGTTGAAAAAAGGTTGAGATGAAGAGTTAAGAAGTCATTAATCTACGTTTTGAACCATCACTGACAGACTGTGAGTCAACTCTAGACGGTAAACAATCTCTTGTCTGGAGTTCTGGTCGGTCTGGTCCTGAAACTCTGTGTCAAGTATGTGCGACGGTTTATCTTCGATGCTGATCCTGTTTTCACTCCTGCAGCCAAAACTAACGTAAGGACTCGACGAGTTCTCATTCTTGTCTGACACTCCAGTCCAGGTTCTCACCACGGGCAGATGAAACTTCACTCATCCCTCCTTCGAATGATGGATGGTGTCGGGCGTCTCTCTCTCGTCAATTTATGAAGGTTTTCGGCTCCTTGACAGTTTTTTTTATTAAATGAGAAGATTGAAGTAGAAGTTGATGGATGTGACGGTAACATCAGTATCTCAGAGTTTCTGCAGCTTCAGCAAATACACCTTGAATCACATCATAAGATATTTTTCCATCTATATTTATTTTGACTTTATACTTTGTCTTTATCGTGTTTCGTCCACAAGTGTCTTCTATTTATTTGTGGTTTTACTTAACTAAGTTCAAAGGTCACAAGGGGTAAAAAGATGTCAACGGGGCCAGACTTGGCTTTTTCTTCTTTATCCTTAAATTTTTTATTTATATTTTTAAAGCTAATTTCACCAACATAATCATAATCAACATGATCTAAGCTTTATACATTTTTATTTTTTAAGATAAAAAAAAAATACGTTTTTTTAGAACCTTATTGACATCTATTTTTTTTTTTAAATAAAAATGAATTAAACAACTTATTCCCATATTTTAAAAACTATACTATATTCCTTTAATATTATTATTATTTAGGTTATTTATTTTTCTTTAATCTATGAAATTCGAACTAAAAATAGAATGTTTATCTTAGTAGTTTTTCAATTTCTTCTTAAAGAGATTTTGTCATTATTTTTATATTATTTTTCTAAACGTTTATATACTTGCAAAACAATGAACTAATTCTGTGTTTATCAACATGGTCTGATCTTCTCACATCAATCTTTTACAACTTTTGGAATGTTATTAACCCTTGTGTTATCTCTGGGTCGAGGTGAACCGAGGGCCGCGGCCAGAGGCAACACAAGGGATACCTCAAACACATTTGTTTTTTTCGGGGCGGGTCACCTTGACCTGAGATAACACAAGGGGTTATATATATTTTTTAAATATATTAATTTAATGCAAATACATGACACAATGTTTTATTTCAAATCTTTTTTTCACTTGATTATCTGTTAACCTAATATTTAATAATTATTTAAATCAATACTGTCAATAGACTGTTAACATTAAGTTGTTTAAATTGAGTGAATCATGTGGAAAACACTTCCCCTCAACACAATGTTGTGTACAGTTTAATGTCGGCTCAGTGCAGACCAGGTTCAGGGTGTTCGTGGCTCAGGTTCGGGCGAGGACGGACTTGTGAGTTCGCTCATAATTGGATTCGTGTCGATGCTTGTCGGTGAAAGTGGCTCCGGGGCCGACACACACACACAAGAGTCACAAAGAAACCATAAAGCAACTGAAAGTGATTTAGTGAGACATCTGAGTTGCTGCCGGCGACCCGGACCCTCCTCACTTCCTCAGGCCTCTCTTGGTCCTCTTGGATCTGTTCGAGAAACACAAGGAGGAATAGTTTCTCTTTAAGATCCACACACAGGTGACGCTCAAAGGTGTGTTTCCACAGACACACACACACAAAGCGGCTGCAACCAGAGTCAGACTTGACATCAGATCCCAGCGACCCACTTCTCGTCTTGCTGACCTACTTCAGCCTCTCGTGTCGGTGCATGACGGACTTACGTCTTCTGGTGGTCGCTGACTCGATTCCTCAGCACGTTGATCTGCAGTGAGCTCTAGTTAGTGACTGCTACACTCTTCTGTGTCGCACAAAAACACACACAAACACACACAAACCTCGTATTTCTGCCCGGAGAACTGGTACTGGAGGTCAAACTTCTGCGCCTCCAGCTCCTGCATCCACTCCCACAGCTCCGTGGCCTTCTCCCTGAGGGTTTGGGAGGCAGAATTTACATGAGGATTTACAGACCACATGACTCTTGACGAAGTTGTAACTGCTTTCATTTGTTTTCAAACCAAAATATGTCCAAACATCAGCTTTAAAAGCTGCTGGAGTCACTGTATCCTCTCGTCCTCAGTTATAACTGCTTTCATTTGTTTTCAAACCAAAATATGTCCAAACATCAGCTTTAAAAGCTGCGGGAGTCACTGTATCCTCTCGTCCTCAGTCATCGCCAGGATCTTATAGGGTTTTTATTGTTCCTTTAGAGGCGCAGGAGATAATTACTGCTGCCATCCAGTGGCCGAAAGTTTAATTGCGACACAAAAATAAACAAATGCTGTGAATATTTTAGTTGTAAATAAAAAACTAAATAAATAGTGTTAACCTGCAAAAATTGGGATATACAATACGTATCACGATACAGAGTCAACAATAAAATATATCATGAAACTGTAGTAACAAGTATATATTTGCAGTATTGTCGAGTACTTGACTCTGGTGTTGTAGTATTTACAGACCACATGACTCTTGACGAAGTCGTAACTGCTTTCATTTGTTTTCAAACCAAAATATGTCCAAACATCAGCTTTAAAAGCTGCGGGAGTCACTGTATCCTCTCGTCCTCAGTCATCGCCAGGATCTTATAGGGTTTTTATTGTTCCTTTAGAGGCGCAGGAGATAATTACTGCTGCCATCTAGTGGCCGAAAGTTTAATTGCGACACAAAAATAAACAAATGCTGTGAATATTTTAGTTGTAAATAAAAAACTAAATAAATAGTGTTAACCTGCAAAAATCAGGATATACAATACGTATCACGATACAGAGTCAACAATAAAATATATCATGAAACTGTAGTAACAAGTATATATTTGCAGTATTGTCGAGTACTTGACTCTGGTGTTGCAGTATTTACAGACCACATGACTCTTGACGAAGTCGTAACTGCTTTCATTTGTTTTCAAACCACAATAGGTCCAAACATCAGCTTTTAAAGCTGCTGGAGTCACTGTATCCTCTTGTCCTCAGTCATCGCCGGGATTTCATTGTTCCTTTACCTGCGGAGAATGTATTGACTGCTGCCCTCTAGGGTCCGGATGTTTAATTTCAACAAAAAAATATAATAAAATAAACATAATTATTTTATTTCATACATAATATATTGAAAATTAACCCATAAAGAACAAAAAAAAAAAAACTTTAATAAAATATATATTTTAGAGCATCAATCATTTCTTACACCTGTTATTGAAGTGTGTCGTCAGTGTGTCGGCGAGTGTGTCGTCAGTGTGTAGTCAGTGTGTCGTCAGTGTGTCGTCAGTGTGTCGTCAGTGTGTCGGCGAGTGTGTCGGCGAGTGTGTCGTCAGTGTGTCGTCAGTGTGTCGTCAGTGTGTCGTCAGTGTGTCGGCGAGTGTGTCGTCAGTGTGTCGTCAGTGTGTCGTCAGTGTGTCGTCAGTGTGTCGGCGAGTGTGTCGTCAGTGTGTCGTCAGTGTGTCGTCAGTGTGTCGTCAGTGTGTCGTCAGTGTGTCGTCGAGTGTGTCGTCGAGTGTGTCGGCGAGTGTGTCGTCAGTGTGTCGTCAGTGTGTCGGCGAGTGTGTCGTCAGTGTGTCGGCGAGTGTGTCGTCAGTGTGTCGGCGAGTGTGTCGTCGTCCAACACACCTGAGTCTCTCTTCGCTCTTGTTCTCGATGTCCAGAGATTTACGCCTGTCGCTCAAAATCTTCTTCTTCTTCTCTCTCTCCGTTTGTCTCTTTCCGCTTCGCTTCTCCGTCTGTTGAGAAACACTTTCATCGTTGAAGACAAACGTCTCTGAAGTGATGCGAGGAATTCAAGTTTAACAAAGAAAAACCATTGAAATTCTCCAGTAATTGCAGCCTCAAATTTTTACGAAGATTCCACAGCAGTATTTAGGTTTGATGTTTTACACCTTAGGGCTTCTTAACCTCTCAACTTAAAAGCTGCAGATGAAGGTTTACAAGATTTTTTTTTCTATTTTCTATTTGCTTCAATTCTTAGATAAAATCATTTTTAAGCCAGTGATGCGTTCAAGTGCTTCTTAAGTGTGATTCATATCGTTTAACTTGCTCTACTTGTTTATTATAATTATATTTATTTGTATTTCTCAGTATTTTTGAATTGTTGGATTAAATGTTTAATGTATTTTTAATTGAAATTTCCTTCTTTTTCTTTAATCATTACAAATATTATTTTTGATTATTTCTATTAAACGATTGAATTAAAAACGTGTCAATTTAATGTTTATTTAATTTAATAATAAAAATCAATAACATTGAATTATTTGTCAAAGAAAGTTTCATATTTTAATAATTAATTTTTTCTAAATATAATTGTATTCCATGTATAAACTTTTCAATTAGATATAATTCTGTCAATCATGATGCCACTATTATACTATATTTGTTATATTATATATTAATTTAAAAGGCAATACAAGGAAAAATGTATGTAATGTTTCTTTAAAAAGCTGTTTAAGACGATCCACATTATTAAATTCAATTATTATAAAAATGTTAAGAAAATGCTTCAATTAAAATAAAAAATATATATATATTAAAAAAGTTAATGTCACTGGTATTTCCTCTAATAATCCAGACTAGTTAAGATAAGGGGGTTCATGTCTTACCAGCTTCTGCATGTATCCCCCGAAGTGCAGGCTGGTGAGGGTCTTCTTCTTCTTGGCGTCGTCCTCCGCCTTCTTCTTGGCCTCCTCCTCCTCCTTCCGAGTTCGCTCGTCCTGAGGACGCAAAGACACCTGTCGTGTTCACCTGTGACGGACACCTGTCGCCCCGGGATCTCGTTTCTTTCGGGGGGTCACCTCCAGACGCTTCTGTCGTTCCTTCTCTCGCTCACTCCGGATCCGGTGCTGCTCGGCTCGTTCGGAACGGCGTTTCTCCTACGGGACCGGAGACGGCTTTCATCTGACGTCGTCACTCATGACCTGTCACTCATGACCTGTCACTCATGACCTGTCACTCACAATCCTCTCCTTCAGGTGGATGATATCCTCCTCCTCTTTCTTCCTGCTCTCGAAGTGGACCTCGATCAAAGTCTGAAGCTCCATCAGGTCCTTCTCCATCCGTTTCCTGTGAATGTCCTTCAGAATAAAGGAACGTTAAACTCTTGTCACCTGTCAGTCACAAAATAAACTGGATTCGATTGTTTTTAATCCCCTCGTAATTAAACTCACATCAAAGTCCACCTTTTCACCGTCTGGAATCTTGGGAGGGATGAGGTTGGGCATGATGAAGGGCCTGCAGAAGAAGAAGAAGTCATTATTGCATTAAGAGACGTGTGTGTACTTGTCGGGTGTTGGTGAAGTGTGAGATACTTTCTGTCGTGTGTGAGTCCATTAGATGACAATTACACAAAGTAACTGGTGTCAGGCAATCAAGTTGCTACAAACAGACACACATTCAAACTAGAATAAAGCTTTATAAACATCCATTAAATTATGTTTTTAAATCCCACTCGTCCTGAAAATAATTTTCTTGGGTAAATGTAATTAGCATTGAGCTAAACTTGCGTTAGCAGCTAGCAATATCATGAAATTAGAATGCTAGCTCTCCCAATTCAGTGTTATTTGTGGTAGCACACTAGCTTGCTAAAAATTTAGAAACTACCTTTACCACTCCTATATAACACTTGTTGGGTTAGCATTTTAGCTAGCAGCTAGCAATGTAGTAAACTTAGCATGCTAGCTCTCCCAATTCAGTGTTATTTGTGTTGGCACACTAGCTTGCTAAGAATGGAGAAAATACCTTTACCTCTCCTATATAAGACTTGTTGGGTTAGCATTTCAGCTATCAGCTAGCAATGCAGTAAACTTAGCATGTTAGCTCTCCTAATTCAGTGTTATTTGTGGTAGCACACTAGCTTGTTAAAAATGGAGAAAATACCTTTACCTCTCCCATATAACTCTTTTTGGGTTAGCATTTCAGCTAGCTGCGATCAAGGTAGTGAAGTAAGAATGCTAGCTCTCCTAATTAAATGTTATTTGTCTTAGCGAACTGGCTTGCTAAAAAATAAGCAACTATATTCACACCTCTTAAATCAGTATTAGTGGGTTAGCATGCCAGCTTGCTAGCAATTTTGTAAAATTAACATGCTAGCTCATCTTTATTCAGTGTTATTTGTGGTAGTACATTAGCTTTGTAAAAAATGGGTAACTATCTATACACCTCCTAAATCACTATCGTTTGGTTAGCATGGCAGCTTGCTAGCATTAAATGTGGCATTAGAATGTTAGTATTTAAAGTAGATTGAGTTTTCTAATGCTAACAATAGTAGGTTGCGTTATCAAGCTCAGTTTGTTAGCATTATTAAAAAAAATGAGCATGCTAAATTTTCTAATGCACTACCTCTGTGAATATGTTTGGGAATTAGCATGTAGCTTCCTGAAAGTACTGTTTTTTAATTTGGCTTTCCAACTGGTTAATAATACGTTGTTCAGTTCATGTCAACTGACATAAACTAATAATTAAAAATGTGTTGTTTGCAGAAATGGAATCTGGTCCTGGCAAGTTTGGCTCATAAACTGTTATATAAATCGACGCCACACCCCGGTGACTCACTCCACGGAGAAGAACCGAACGTGGGAACCAGGTACGAACTTGTGCTGAAACACTATTTTGTTGGTTAGAAAACTCTGTTGTGTTTGTTTATGTGGCTTACTTGAATTTTGGCTTGGCCTCCTCTGTTCAAAACACAAACGAAAACACATCATCGCAGTCGTTCTTGTAAATTCACAGTATAGAAATGTATTCTAGTCACTATAATTCAAGATCATTGTTTATCAGTATCCGTCTTGGAAGTATCGGGCGGGTCATATTCTGGCAGGAGTCGGTGTCAAATATCACACAATCTGAGGTTTAATCCGTCAAAGTAAAGTGAGGAAGTGCCTTCAGGAACGAACAGATCCTTCCTGGAATGTATTTTTATTTCATTGAAAAATGTATCAACGTTCCACTATCATGACGACTGTCATGGAACTCGAGCCAGTGCTCAGACCTACCTCCCTCCTCGTCTTCACCTCCATCTGGAAAACAATATAGAGTTTGTTTATCAGTTTGTTTCTCCGTCACGTCACTCAGCAATGTCACAGGAACAGACCTCAAGACTTCAGCGAAGCATCCGTGACCCATGAGTGACACCCAAGGAGTCATTGACAGTTGAGAGCAACATTCTGGCGACTGTCGCAATAATCTTGTGGTGTTTCAAACTAAGACGCAATATTTAATTTCCTATATCTGTCTCAACAACAACAATACACTTTCAAACACTGACAATTCCAAATCAACAACTGGTGAATTTGTATGACTTAAAATTAAGAAATAATGGCTGTTACCATCAAAAAAGCACAGATGCCAAATGAATAGAGGTTGGCTAAAGGAGACATTTTAAAGACATGCTAGCATGCTAGTTTGCTAAAACAGAATGAGACGATCATGCTAGCTGTCCTGCATTGGGATTGTTGAATAAGTTAGAACTTTAGTTTGCTAAGAATACAGTAAAATTAGCGTGCTAACTCTCCTGAAATAATGCTGAGTTTACATGGTAATTTGCTAACAATACAGTGGAATTAGCATGGTAGCTCTCCTGAAATAATGTTGAGTTTGCGTGGTAGTTTTCTAACAATACAGTGGAATTAGCATGGTAGCTCTCCAGAAATAATGTTGAGTTTGCATGGTAGTTTGCTAACAATACAGTGGAATTAGCAGGCTAGCTCCCCTGAAAAATGTCGGTTTAGTTAGCATGATAGTTTGCTAAAAATATAATAAAATCATCATGCTACTTCTCAGGACTTATTTTGAGGTTGGCATGCTAGTTCGCAAATAATAAATTAAAATGATCATGCCAGCTCTCCTGCAATGGCTGGCAAACTAGTTTCCCTTTTGGCAAACTAGCTTGCCAGTTGTGGCTAACTAAACATCGATGAATCGTCATCAGACCAAAATAGTGAAATTGGAATGCTAGTTCTCCTGAAGCAGTGTTGCTGACGTAATATGATAGTTTTCTAACAATATATGCACAATTAAAACACTAGCTCTCTTCAATTGGTATTTGTTGAGTTAGCATGCTAGTTTTCCAAAAAGACAATGCTAGCTCTCCTGCCAAAAGAACAGTATAACTGGCATGCTTGCTGCCCTGAAGCATTGTTGTTGAATTAGCATACTGGTTTGATTAAAAAAATGTAGTACATTTTTATACCCAGAAGTAGCAATGTCATGAGTTAGCTTGCTCACAATACTTTGAAACTAGCATACTAGCTCTTCTAAAGTGTGTTTTCATGCTAGTTTGCTGAAATATAAAGTGTAAATTGTATATGAATTGCACTTTTGACATGAATTCCAATATGGTTTTGCACAACAGCCATCTTGGCTAACAGTCTTTGGCGTCATTAAACCTCCGTCTGTGGATCTCCACCCAAACGCCGGCGGTGTCAATCACAGCTAGTGCCAGCTGTTATTTGCATGACTTCACTATGATTTTTTCCTTAATTGTTGACTCGGCACTGACTCTGGAAAGCACCAGAAGTCTCCTCCTTGGCATCTTCGAAGGGCGTATCCGTGTGATCGTACCAGTCGTTCAATCAGAGCTTTCCAGGTAAACTAAGTTGTGCTGCTACGTGAACGAAGCCATGGTCTGGACGTAACCATTGACTTTCATTTACGTCACTCTTGTTGGCGTTAACCATATATTTATTTGGAAATTAGATCCGTCTTGTGTTTTCTTGAATGGAAAAACGGAAGCTTGGGTTTAAGGATTCCAATTTATAATGTCATTTATCTTCATTTTAAACGATTTCTTGAAAGACAAATGGTGTGATTTATTGAACCACGGAGCAGCTGTTCCGCCCTCAGGGCTGGGCGTGATTACTCAGCCCCACCAGCAGGCGACACACTAAGGAACCTATCTTTGCCAAATCTGCCGATGGCGGAATTGTCATCAGACCAGAACTCTGTGTCACTGTCTGAAAAACCTCCTCTTACCGTCTTCCTCGCCGCCCTCCTCTTCCTCCTCCTCCTCCTCCTCCTTCTCCTCTCCAGTGACACCCTCAGCTGTAATGTTAACATAAGATTAAAAGATTATGAATCCAACCAGAGAAGCCACACGCTCAGAAATGACAGAGAAAAGTGTGAGTCACCAGTTCCAGTGAAAGTCATTGTATTATTAGTTTTCTGCCACTAGCGTAAACATCTGGCTGGAGTCGCATAATGTTGTATTTTGAATCTATTATTTAGCAGCGGATGAAAACACTTCATTAAAGAAGTTCAAATAGACTTTATTGAACTTTTCACAACTAGTGTGTTTCTCTCACGGACTTTGGATGCTGGAGACACTTCAGTTTCCACAACCGTTTAAGGTGCTGCAGTACCACAATTTTAAGAACTGGGTTGCACCCCCGATATAACTGAGGACGAGAGGATACAGTGACTCCAGCAGCTTTTAAAGCTGATGTTTGGACATAATTTTGTTAAAAAACAAATGAAAGCAGTTACGACTTCGTCAAGAGTCATGTGGTCTGTAAATACTACAACACCAGAGTCAAGTACTCGACAATACTACACATATATACTTGTCGAGAGTCATGCGGACAGATTTGTAAATATTTGCTATCATTCATTAATTTATTTAGTTATTAAATATAGAGGTTTTTAATTGTTCAGGTCTTCAACCGAGCGTTGTTTTGTTACTCGTCCCAATCCTTATGTAGTTGATGTGCTGTTATTGTGTTATTTTGGTTTATTGTCAAGTTGGTCCTAATTTTAATAGCAAATGGAAATTTAAAAAGTCTTGAAATTTAACTTTCTTTAAGCTGTAACTATGAACTGTCGTTCATGTCAAATGTAAAGATTCATCCATCACAGCGAATCAAACCGCACACTAAGATATTGAGATCTTGTCATAAAAGTACCTTCTTCCTCCTCCTGCTGTCCTTCAACCTCCTCCTCCTCCTCCTCTACCTCCTCTGCAGACACATACATCAACAAGACTAATGCCAGTTAATCTGTAAATTGCACACCAAATAAAGTGACGGATACAACAACACAATGATGCCAACATTCTTAACTGAAGTTCGGAGGGATTCAACATTCGTATAAACAAGTCTGAGAAATTGAACTTAATTCAGAGTTAGTGTGTCAGTAGGGTTTTGATTTACTGGTTTCGATCAAACACACGGAACTTTCCACAACACAGTGATTTATGGGCCAACATGCATCTCTGGTACATCTGCGTCACTCGAATGTTCCTCTGAGCAAATTCATGTCCTCGATCTCGTTTTTCCGCCCAAACGACGCCCCCTAGCGGGTGTCTGAGCAATTAGCAATGAGAATCAATGGAAGTTTCGCTTTAACTGCGGTACTAGATCCTACCACTAAGTGGCTCTTTGTGAAGACACTCCACCCGGGAAAACTATTTCAAAGATAATTTGATGAAAAATTGTCTTTTGTAAACAATGTGTTATGTAAATGTAAGGGTAAAAAAAAAGTGGGTTTTTTTTCGCATTCAAGAGCAACTCAAGCGAAATAATAAAGCCTTGAATATAATCACATTTTTATGACAGTTTTATTTGTCAATGTTTTTGTATGATACAAAATTCTAAATGCAGCAATGATATATAATGGTTAAAACAAATGGTAAACTTATATTTTTTAAAGCTTTCTTGTTGTGTTATATGCCACACTTTGCTGAGTCGCCGGTTCCTCACGCCCGTGAACATGCTCTCAAACACTAACAAACGTGATTTCAGTTTGTCTCAGAGTCTTACCCTCCACCTCCCTGTGAAAACACAACACATTACTACTGTGTCAGCAACACACGTCCTCTTCAAACAACACCTGCGGACACAACACTGGGTGTGTCGCTACGGTGGTTTGCAAAGGTGAATGTGTGAAAACCTACTCTTCGTACTCCTCCACTGCCTCGTTGTCAGACATCCTTCAACGTCAGACTGGAGCTAAAATACCACAAATGACTTGCAATTTATCAAATATATGGATCTATAATCTGGTTATAATTGTAATTATTTACATTTTTTATTTGTGACTATTAGGATTTAAAAAAAAAAATCTTTTTGTAAAATATAAATGGATGAAAATAAATATGTTTGCTTATCGATGAACCAATATTGATATGTTTAATTATTGTTATACAGAAGTAAATCTTCCTAACAAAAACTTCTTAAAATTCTTAATTTGCACTAATGATGACTTTTATTTTATGTATTTATCTTGACATTTTCAAGTACATTTTATGTTTTTAATGAATTACTGAAATTAACTTACATTTCAGATTCAGTGCCACAGATAACAGTGTAAAAATCAAGTAATAATGATTAAGATTTAAGTCATATTTGGTCTCTTAGAGGGTAAAACACGAACTTAAACCCAAAACTATAGTTTTCTTTCCAGCGTGACTTACCTCGCCGTTGAATAGACGCCACAGTGTTGGGTTTTTGTCGGTAAAAGTCACCAGCAAACTGCTTCACGTCCTCTTGTTGGTGTATAAATAACTTGGTAGATAATTTCTGTTATCATCGTTTCCTTTCATGGTTTGCTCGTGCCTCAGTGAACACACACATTCTCGGTCCGGTGGAGCTGACGTGCCGCTGACGGACCACAGACCCGCTCAGATAAATGACTTTAAATAGACAATTTCAACACAATGACTCTGCGGCCGTTGAATAAAACACAGATATTTGTACTTTATTAGCAGATTTTCTGGAGATTTGTTCACAAATTGAACCTCAATGGCAGTAATCTTTAAAGTGCAACAATAAAAAAATAAAACATAAAACATTAACAACACTACAATCAAACTTGTCTGTGTCGTCTTTGGCAGTGATTGTGTTCAACAAGCGAATGAATCAGTCGGTTTACTTCTCCATCACGTCCTCGGTTCTTATCATTCCTTCAAAATAAAAAGGACAGAAGCATTAATCTTTCACTCCCTTGTTATAGTGAACGTTAGTTTTACCTCTTTAAGACTTTTAACTTGTAGATTTTTAGTTCTCAAACAAACTCCTCTTGCTGCTGATGTCCACGTGTTTCACGTCCTGTTGATGGAAAACACGATTAAACTACAACAAACAGACTTTAAAAGTCACTAGAAACAAAACAAGTATGCAAGTGTAGTTTTCCTAAAAGATTTTAAATTGGTAGACATTATTTCTTCTTTTTATGACATAAAAAATATATATATATAAATTTTGATTATATTTAACTCATCAATGTTTAATCCTCAACCAGTTCATGTTAGTAGAAAATATAAGTAAGTAAGTAATTTATATTTATAGAGCGCTTTTCCAGACCAGGATCACAAAGCGCTTAAACAATCAAAACAATACTCAATAAAACATATACTTAAAAAATCAAGATAAAACTGAGAACAACACAGGAGTTCCAGAAAATCAAGGAAAAGCCTGAACAAATAAAAATGTCTATTTAGAACAGATTGTTTCTTGGACTTGTGTTACATGCTTTGTATTTTCACACTAGGCTGTGACGACGTTATCACAACTATGTTCAAATATCTGCTGCCCCCTGGCGTCATGAAGCCTCATTACACTTCTCAATGAGTTCGAGAGCTCAAAGAAGTCTGACCGATGGAGTTTGGGAAGTCCCGGGAGCATTGGTCTTGTTGAGCCAGCGGTTGATGCGATCCGATACTCCGGTTTTGACCGGTCTCGGTTCCTGTGAGAGAGAAGTGTCAGCGGAGAGTCCGAGTCCCCGAGCGAGTGTGGGACAGCAGTACCTGTCTGGACACTCCGGTGCTGGTGGACGCCTGCGGCTCCTTCTCGAAGATCCCCCTCTTTTTCGACACCTCGTCCATCAGGTACAGGGACCTGGGGGTCACTTCTGCCCCCCGTGATGGGTCAGATCTCTGCAGCAAAGACAGCACTCGTTTTCCACCAAAACTCTGAAGCTAAAATCTTTTTTTTTTGCCATCTTTCCTCTACCTGTGCAGCCTGAGCCAGTCGCTCCATCTTCTCCTGGATGGTCCGCGAGGAGACTCTCTGTCTGGAACTGAACACAACCAGCATGAACCGCCGTCGACCGGTGAGTAGATGATTCCATTTCTAATGCTCTAGATAAACGTTTTCGACACATTCCACAATAGCAAGCAACGCGTTTGAATTTCCAAACTGGTGTGAATGGAGCTAAAACACTTTAAAACAAGGTAAATATCAATACATTACATTTAAGATGTTTAACTCTACACTTTATTTTCTACTCACTTTCTCTGGAACGATGAAAGTTTGTCTTTTTCTTCTTCTTCTTCTTTGTCCTGGAAGACACACAACAGTATATTCGTTAATCATTACATCATCATGATCCTCATGTGACCTCACTATAAAGGGCGATACACTAACGTCACGATTACGATACAATGTATTCACCACACGATACATTTTTCATACACTTCGGGACAATTTTAGGGGGCGCTTAATTGGGGAGACGTCTTGTTCCACGCTCTTTTGGTTGAATTAAGAGAACTGAAATCCCAAATATGTTGAAACGTCAGCCTTCAAAGCAGCTGGAGTTGCTGTATCCTCTTGTCCTCAGTCATCGCATGATTTTATCTTTCCATTAGCTGCACAGAATGTAATGACTGCTGCCATCTAGTGGCTGTAAGTTTAATAACAACAACAAAATGAAAATATGTTAATTATACATAAATACATTTGAAAGAGACACTTATATACAGTATATACACAATATAAACAATTATAAAAAAATTGTGAACATGCCAAAAATAAAATAAATATATATAAAAATATATACAGTGCTGATGATATATCGCTACAGTAATGTGAAAAATGTCGGTGTTTCTATTTTTCTATTTATCGTTCTTTCTCTCACACCTACTCACCAAGACGGGCTCAAACTTCTTGGACGTCATCCGCACACTTGCGCTGAATCCAGTGGAAGAAAAGATGAAACATTGTGTTTCGAAATTAAAAACGGAGTCATTTCAAACCTTCTCTGCAGCGGAGACGTTTCCTCCTCTTTCTTCTTCATCATCTGAAACACATGGAGATCACGTCGACATCGTCTTTGTGTCATTGTGATGTTTTTCTGTCTCTGAACTCGTTACATAACAAACGAAACGAAGCTGCTGGTTCAACTCAAGGTTGGAGGAATATCTCAGTTGAGATCTGAGCTAGTTACCCTGAAAGAGACGGTCCTGGAGCTGTGTCTGCTGAAGGCCGGTGTGGGGGTCTGCTCGGGGTCACCGTTGATGGAGGAGAAACCGAAGGAGGCTTTAGACACGACCTGTGGTGGAAGAAGGTCTCGTCAGTTGTAGTTGTGTGGAGTGCCGACTGTGGGTCTACCTCAGCTGTGTTTCCGTTATGGACCGGGCTTTTAGGGCTGGTGCAGGACCCCTGCCCACCTGGTGACCTGAGAGCAGGAGGGGGGCTGAAGGGGCTTGTGGGTGATGAGCTCCCAGAGGGGGAGCGACTGGTGTCCATCGAAAAGGAGACAGAACTGTGACAACATGAACAAACAACAGGTCAGTGAAGGAAGCTTTACTTTAATCTTGGTTATGAAAAGAGGCTTAAGGAGGTCAAAACATTATGACCTCCTGGATGTACAGTCGTCTAGTACGTCCAACCCGACCATTTATATTATACATTATTAATATGTGACCCTTGACACGGTTTGTTTCAGACAAGTTTACTCACAAAATTAACCTGTAAACTAGTGAAATGACTTAACTTTCTATGGTTTATTTTTACTGTTTTAATCCCAAGGTTGGTCCGAGAATTTAATTCTTAAATTAAAAACTGGTCCGTAGTACTAAAAAGTTTGGGGATCACTGCTGTACGTGACTTGACTGATGAAGTCTTGGGTCGTATTTGAACACTTTAATCTGTCCCTGTGAACAACCTGCTGGTTTCCCCAGTTCAAGTCTTTTTTTGGTGCGATGTGTTCAATGGTCATCATTTAACTATATGTGATGACCCTACTGTGGCCCTTTGACTGCTTTTATGTGGCTCTAAGTAGGTTAAAGATCAGGTACAACTAACTTTTTTTTTTAATAGCTACTGTATAAATGTTTTACTGAGGAAATCTATGCTTGTGTTCGTTTGTCTGGCACTGGACCAACAGCGGAAACATCACCTGACAAACTTGTGTCCAGCTCTGGGGGGCGCTCTGGCCGCAGGGTCTTCTCTAGCGGGCGACGACTTTTCACGCTGAATTAAAAAAAAAAGGTAGAACAGTGATCATCAACGGTTCTGAGCCGCGCCTGGTTTACATAACGCCGCAGACGTTGGTGAGTCATCGGAGATAAAGTTCACTCCATTGCTTCTTATCGGAGTCTTTTACCATCCCTTCTTAACGCCACACAGTTCAACGTGTGACTATTTGTGTCGTGACAAAACACACTTGGAAATATTTGTCTGAAGACCTTGAGTTGAAGGACTGAAGACACTAGATGATTGTCTTCAGCTCCTGATTAACAACTCTGAAGACACACTTGGTTGCAGCTGCAGGAGGTTTTTTTTTTTTCTGGCTCTCGGTGAATGTGAAACTATCAGAGAGTTTTGTTGCAGCTTCAGAGGAATGATTAACCTCTCGACGCCGTGTGGGGTCACGGCTGAAAGGGATCGGTCCAGGTTGCTGACTCTCTACATGTTTTTCTTTAATATATACCCCTTAAATATTTATTATATTTATATTTCCTGCAGCAGTGTGTACTATATTTCACCCTCAAATGCAGCCAATCAATTAAAAGTTATAAAGATGATTTTGTTGTGGAGTGTACAGTATTGTCGTTACGACCATTTTTAGTATCTCGGCTCGTGATATGTCAATCAAACTAAATTTGTCACGTCACCTGTCCGTTAGTGACGCTGCTGCTGCTGCTGCTGTTTCTGCTGCTGCTGCTGCTGCTGCTGCTGCTGCTGGACAGGCGGATGGTGGTTCTGGAAGGTTCGGCAGGGGTCGGGACGGACGTCGAAACGCGGTCCCGATCCTTATCCGAAGACGAGTTCACGTCGTCGTCCTCCTCGACCTCCTTCTGGCGCCGCAGCGTCTCCACGTGACGCAGCTTCCTCTTCTCGTCGCGCGCTCGCAGCATCTCCACGAAATCCAGCGTCTGCGTCGACTCCACGCTGAGCGTGAACACAAACACACGTGGATATTTGTTGGATCTAAAGGCCTTAAAACTATTATTATTATTTTTTGATGTAGTTTTACCACATCTTTTATATATTCATTTATATTAAACATTACTTGAGTGTTTCCCTCGTAGTTACACCTGACAATATGAGTTTAACGTCCATGGATCACACAACATTTGTTGTACAATTACATCAAAATTCAACTTTAAATATAATACTCAATATGGTAATATCTAAAGAATTCCTTCATGTTTCAGAATCATCTCTTAGTAAATACATCCGACAGCTTTAGCCATGTTCACGCTAGCATAACAACCATCAAGCTCATACATTTGTTAGCATTAACTCATATTATGAGGATTAAATCAGGATTTAAATGTATTTTCTACCGGCGTGTTTACACTTCCTGTCGTCAGCCTGAGTCACAATATCTGTGTTTTCATGTGTGAACGTTGGTACATTAGCTCAGGCAGCCACAGATTATTGTTTACAGCAGCAGTTTTTTTTCAGCATTGTTCAGGTGTAGGATTGCAAACTGAAATGATGACGTGTTTATTGCCCTCCAGGAAGTAGATCTAAAGTCCCAATTAACCTGCGTGATGGCTGATACTAATAAGCTGATAATCTTTGTTGAAATAATTAACAAAGTTTGCGTTTGCCACTAATATCATATCACTCAAAACTTTGGTGTTACAAGGACGGAGCCTGGTTACATCATAAGGTTTATGTTTCAGTTCCATGTGTAGCTGCAGGTCAACACTTGTGATTGACCGTTGATGTCACATGTGTGTGTCTCACTAAGGTGTTGTTGAACGTCACAACAGAAAGTTGCGGTAACTTTCCACTGGTGTCCGGGTCTCACCCGCCGCTCGAGGTCACGCTCCGCTCCGTCTCGAAGGCGCCGTCTTCGGCCGCGGCGTCCTGATGCGTGCGGACCTCGTCCTCGTCCTCCGGGTCCACGTTGCTGGTGGAGCTCTTCACCCTCCGCCGCCGCTCCCTCTCCACCTCCTCGTCGTCCTCCATCGTCCACTGACGCGCTTTGCTGAGCAAACACAAACCAACATGAACTTAACAAAGAACTTGAAGCGTCTCTGGAGCTTCACTGAGGTTCTCCACAGGATGTAGACGCGCAGGGGTGACGACCGTTAACCGTTGAACTAAACCTGTTGTACTCGTTCTGCGACTCAGTTACAGCTCAGGCATCGTTGGCTTCTGTCTGGAAGTTTTTACGAGAAACTCCTTCTTCCATGATATCGTCACGGGATGTTAAATCCTCAACATCTTCCTAGTGAAGATGCCGAAACATCTGCAGGGTTTTTTTTAAGCCGCTGAGAGGAAGCGGTGATAGAAATGATTTGAACTCTTACCTGGACAGAGCTGACCAGTTCTTCCGGCTGATTGACATGTCGCCCTTTTTTAAGAAATCCCCCCTAAAATCCTGAGCTTGAACTGGTGGACGCTCTGAGCGAGGCAGTCGCACTGTCGTCGGTGCGGAACACAACAGTCCACCTTTACCCCGCTGCTTCTCCCTCAGGTGTCACATGACCACAAAGGTAAGCTGCCCACCTGGGAGAGAGAGAGAGAGGGAGAGAGGGCGGGAGAGTGGGAGTGCTTTGTTTGTTTTAGTGTGACGTAAGTTTCTGGAGGTTTAAGTTACACAGAAGCATCAACAGATGATGAAAAGCTGGTTTAAATATTCTTACATGCAGTTTTTTTTTTTTTTCCTGGACTGTGTTCACCGTGAGTCATTGTTTGCACCTCGACGACGACACACCCTGAAGCTCGCCAGTATCGGACTCTGCCCCCCGAACACACACACCAGCTCGGCTCTCGCGTCCAGGCGGCTCAGCTGTTCGCCAGGATCCAGTCGGACAGTTGAAGTTGTCGAAATATAAACTCTTTAGTAATAAAAACTAGGGATGTGTATTGGCAAGAATCTGGCTATTCGATGCGTATCGAAACAGGGGTAACTATACGATGTATTGTGATCGTGTAACAAGGATATATGTGTAGTATTGTCGAGTACTTGACTCTGGTGTTGCAGAATTTACAGACCACATGACTCTTAACGAAGTCGTAACTGCTTACATTTGTTTTCAAATCAAAATATGTCCAAACATCAGCTTTAAAACCTGCAGGAGTCCACTGTATCCTCTCGTCCTCAGTTATAACTGCTTTCATTTGTTTTCAAACCAAAATATGTCCAAACATCAGCTTTAAAACCTGCAGGAGTCCACTGTATCCTCTCGTCCTCAGTTATAACTGCTTTCATTTGTTTTCAAACCAAAATATGTCCAAACATCAGCTTTAAAACCTGCAGGAGTCCACTGTATCCTCTCGTCCTCAGTTATAACTGCTTTCATTTGTTTTCAAACCAAAATATGTCCAAACATCAGCTTTAAAACCTGCAGGAGTCACTGTATCCTCTCGTCCTCAGTTATAACTGCTTTCATTTGTTTTCAAACCAAAATATGTCCAAACATCAGCTTTAAAACCTGCAGGAGTCCACTGTATCCTCTCGTCCTCAGTTATAACTGCTTTCATTTGTTTTCAAACCAAAATATATCCAAACATCAGCTTTAAAACCTGCAGGAGTCACTGTATCCTCTCGTCCTCAGTTATAACTGCTTTCATTTGTTTTCAAACCAAAATATGTCCAAACATCAGCTTTAAAACCTGCAGGAGTCCACTGTATCCTCTCGTCCTCAGTTATAACTGCTTTCATTTGTTTTCAAACCAAAATATGTCCAAACATCAGCTTTAAAACCTGCAGGAGTCACTGTATCCTCTCGTCCTCAGTTATAACTGCTTTCATTTGTTTTCAAATCAAAATATGTCCAAACATCAGCTTTAAAACCTGCTGGAGTCGACTGTATCCTCTCGTCCTCAGTTATAACTGTTTTCATTTGTTTTCAAACCAAAATATGTCCAAACATCAGCTTTAAAACCTGCAGGAGTCACTGTATCCTCTCGTCCTCAGTTATAACTGCTTTCATTTGTTTTCAAACCAAAATATGTCCAAACATCAGCTTTAAAACCTGCAGGAGTCCACTGTATCCTCTCGTCCTCAGTTATAACTGCTTTCATTTGTTTTCAAACCAAAATATGTCCAAACATCAGCTTTAAAACCTGCAGGAGTCCACTGTATCCTCTCGTCCTCAGTTATAACTGCTTTCATTTGTTTTCAAACCAAAATATGTCCAAACATCAGCTTTAAAACCTGCAGGAGTCCACTGTATCCTCTCGTCCTCAGTTATAACTGCTTTCATTTGTTTTCAAACCAAAATATGTCCAAACATCAGCTTTAGAACCTGCAGGAGTCCACTGTATCCTCTCGTCCTCAGTTATAACTGCTTTCATTTGTTTTCAAACCAAAATATGTCCAAACATCAGCTTTAAAACCTGCTGGAGTCGACTGTATCCTCTCGTCCTCAGTTATAACTGCTTTCATTTGTTTTCAAACCAAAATATGTCCAAACATCAGCTTTAAAACCTGCAGGAGTCCACTGTATCCTCTCGTCCTCAGTTATAACTGCTTTCATTTGTTTTCAAACCAAAATATGTCCAAACATCAGCTTTAAAACCTGCAGGAGTCCACTGTATCCTCTCGTCCTCAGTTATAACTGCTTTCATTTGTTTTCAAACCAAAATATGTCCAAACATCAGCTTTAAAACCTGCAGGAGTCCACTGTATCCTCTCGTCCTCAGTTATAACTGCTTTCATTTGTTTTCAAACCAAAATATGTCCAAACATCAGCTTTAAAACCTGCTGGAGTCACTGTATCCTCTTGTCCTCAGTCATCTCCAAGATTTCTTTGTTCTATTTACGCAAGTTGATTTGAAACATGAAAATGATCAAATGCTCATGTGATTATTTGCAAGTTGATTGTAAATGAGAAAGTAAAAAAATTGATTTGAACCCCCCGACAAAGAAGGTCAATACATTGTTGTTTAATATTGATACACTGTTATGAAATTGTATCAATATATTTGTACTCCCCGAACTAAGAGTAATATTATCGCAGCCATTATATGTGTGAGAATTTCCCTGGAAATTCACATTATTGAATATTTTTTCAAGGCTGCATTTGTGTGTATTTTAGTTAAATAAACATCAGCAAAACTCTCTCTACATTAAAAAAAATACAACAATGTTGAATGATTCAGTATGTCACTCAAACTCACCTTCCATTTGTCCCGCCCTCTGTTAAATAGCAGCTTGATCCGAACGTTATGAGGATCATCTACCCCACCTTAGATGTCGGTTCATACCGGTTTCGTACCAGCTGAGCTCACACAAGCCGAACTGTTTGTGTTGTCGACGACACACTGAACGTGATCATGAAAAACACCAGAGTCGTTTATTACACACACTGCGTCACACATGATGTCAGACCACATGCTCGGCTCAAAACAAACACTGACGCGACTCATGAACATATTTCCTGCTCGAAATCCACCGTCATCTGGACGGGTTCGTTTCACTGAGCAGCACCTTTGGCAGCATCGAACATCTTCTTTCTTCCCTCCATCCCTGACATGGCCTCCACGTTCTTCCTCCAGTCGCTGTCCTCCGCCGGTCTCTTCTGAGGACGAAACAGATGATGATGATGGTCTGAACACACATCTCTCTGTCGCGCCACAAAGGGTTTATTGTCGTGTGTTCTGCTCTCTTGTGTGACATCACGTGTGAAACCTGAAGCTTCTTCACACACCTTCTCCGTGTCCTCTTTCTTGACCGACTTCAGATTCGCCCGGAGGTCCATGGACACCTTGTGTTTGGAGCCCAGCAGCGAGCGCAGGATGGCGTCGGCCGACACGCGGACGCGCCTCAGGCTGGGCCTCTTGAACTTCCCCCTCAGGTCCAGAACCTTGATGTTCAGGTCTTTGATCTACGAGCACAGATGTTGCTGGAATGATGGTGCGGACGACGAACCTTCTGAGTACCTCGCGTTTGTTCAGCAGGACTTTGGCCTCGATGTCGTAGCGCTCCTCGTCCACCACGTCGATCTTGGCGTGCAGGTCTCTGCAGAGGTCCTGAGAGAACCAGACCAGAACCATCAGAATTGTTCTCGTGCAGTTTAACGTTGAGTTGTAGAGGTTCCTCCACCTGCAGCTGAGTCACACTCATGCCGCCTGTGCTGACTGACGGCGCTCTCTCTGCCAGATATCTGCCTTTCTCCTCCTCCTTCTCCACCAACTCTTGCTCCAGCTCCTCCTTGGCCTTGGCCACCATCAGACTCTGCGAACATTCGACAAGGTGACGCTTACTCTAGCGCCCCTCCATGGTCGGGATCATGAACTACACCTCACTCCTACCTTCAGCATCAGCTTCCGTGAAGCCGAGATCTTTGGCTTTCTCTGCAGAGAAAACGAAATAGAAAAAAACACTCATATTTCCCTGAAGGGTAAAAAAAAGTTGGCTCTATTGTTCCCACCTTTTTATTTTTAATCTGAAAGTCTATGAGTTAAACTTTTTAAAAAAAAAAATTAAATAACTTGGTTTATTTTAAATAAAATATGAAAATATTTTAATGTCTTAATTCAATTTAAAAAAACTAAAAATACAATTAATTGAATTCAAATAATCAATAAAAAGTTTCAAATAATTTGAAATGTTAAATTAAACTATTTAGTAATAAAAACTTACCTCCTGGCTGTAAAACAAAAGAAGAGAAAGGTTAATTTGAAAGTTTTATTAAATATAATATATTATGATAAAGATTTCTTACATATGTTCAGGCATCCTGCTGATCACAGAGAACGTTTCCTTGGTTGGATGTACCTTTAAAACAGAATTCAAAATGTTTTTGTTGAATCCATCAATGACTTTGTCGAGCTGAAGTTTTACTTCCCAAATACGACGATATATTCCACGTATCACCACAAGGGGGCCCCATTGAAAACAATTAAGTTAACTCTAAGGATAGAGGACAAAATGTTGCAGATTTATTTATCTTGTTAAAAGATTCTTCTTATCTAAATTGCAATGATCCTTAAATTCAGTGGAAGTTAGAGGAAGGTGATCCTTATAATAATCAAGTCAGAACGTCCTTGAAACCTCTGACTAATGCTATGTTTTCTTCCAAGTCCATATTCACAGGCTCGGTTTGTTGTGTTTGGCTTTGCTTCGGTCGGTTCCGAGCACGACGCCAGCCTCCAAAACTCTCTGGCTGAACTAGAAAAAGATTCCAGAGAGATGGACGTCCCTCATCCCCATCCTTCTCTGCAGGATTATCTTCAGCGCGGGAATGCAGAGAGCTCAGGCTCCCCAAATAGAAGCTTGGGGGGGACAGCTGTGGAGGACAGGGGTGCCCGGTCTGGGTATGTGTGGGATGCTTCAGTGATGAAGTTGACAAAACAAGTTTATCTACCATGATGGGAAGTTTGACCAGATCTCTTGCAGTTATCGTACATGAATGGAGCGTAAAATGTCTGGTAAATAATTCAACTTTAACTTCAGCAACAAGAAAAATGATTCTCAAACAGATTGTTTGGAGAGATTATGAAAACACGCCTCAGAGCAGGTTCTTACCGGAAGCACAGAGGAGGTCGAATCCCAGCAGCAGTGGACGATCACGGATGAGACGGAGGTTTTGTGTCGTCTCTGTTAGACGGCGCCTCCCATCATCTGCTGAGCTCCTCTCTATTGTCAGTGGAGGCTATTGTTAGCCGGTCTCCCCCTCATAATCTCCCTCTGACCCCCCACATTTGGGCTCGGGGTCCAGCGGTCACACCCCGGGAGGTTTGGCAGCGCCGCGAGGCGGTGACGGGATTGCAACATATACGGAGCACGCGTGGGTGTCGCCCTTCGTGTTTAGTCATGTTTGATCAAACCTGGTTTTCGTTGGGATTCAGACTCTTACGAGTCGTACGTTGTGACTCGACTCAGTGATGCCTGGCCGAGGCGGCGGTGAGATCTGACGAAGTAGAAACACACCCCTCAACAGCTGTCTGTCATCCCATCTGTCATTGTTGCATCTTCTTCGAACAACTTTGAATTCATTTTCTGGTATTTTAGCGAAAAGTTTCACGAGGATTTTAAGACACAAATGTTTCAACATCACTGTACATGTGAGTCAATACGTTTTGATGGATATTGTCGCTGCTTTTGTAGCTTTCTATTAGGATTTGAACCCCTTTGGTAAAAACCTTTAAGTTGACATGCTGATTATACAATTATTAACACAATTATGGTTTACTTTTTTAAGTTTTATTTTGTTTGTTGTCATCAACTGTTGAATAATTATGGATTAAAAGAAGAAGAAATACGGGTTATTGGATGATTCATGTAAAAATACTCAATATTATTAAAGGGGCAGACTTTAGATTTGTGTTCGTTTAAACCCTCTGACACAACATCATAACTGACCAGTTGTGAAGAGCTTCAGAACTAATATCAAGATAATGTATAACTTTTTATTTCGCAATTGTTTGACGGTGGGTTCAAGTTGAAGTTACCTGCAATGCGCAAGTTCTCCACACGAGGCCGCCAGAGTAAACGCTTTCCACACTCGTCTCCCTGGTTGAGTGACAGTTGAGGTCTTCACCTGCTGCCGTCCGTCTCAATTACTCGCCAGTCTTGTTGACATTCACCAAACCTCGAGGGTCACATCACAATGACGAACTTCAACACCACAGACCCTCCCGACGTAAACACAGTGAGGTCACGACCTCTGGTTCCTCTGTTGTCTTTCCAAATTATTTTAATGGATCGTGTTAGATAAGCTTGATGTCCTAATAGAGAACTTTTGTGTCTTTCGTTTATTCACCCACAGCCTTGTGTGTTTGTGTCGTCGCCATCATTACATTTTTTTTTAATTGCTCCATCACAGGTTATAAATATTTTGAGTGTTCCTCGCTCGCTCTCGCCGGCGATCTCCGGGGTTTTCCATAGTAATCCAAGAAGTCGACGCACAATCGCGCCTTTATCCGTGACCTGCAGCGTCGCACAACTCGCACACAGGCCGCTGTATTCCTGACACACAAAACACGCTTGAATGTTCCCCGTCAAGAGACGGCTGACGCTGAGAACTCATCAGGTTTCAAGAGGGTGTGTCCTTGTGTGTGCGAGCGAGTGTGCGTGGGAGGCCGTTTGTGTAATGATGCATCAACTCTCTCCTCTTTTTGTGTGTAGGAGCGTCGCGCCTGCTCTGTGTGAGAAAGAAGTGTGTGTTTTCTTTCGCCCTCCAACCACACGGACAAATGTCAAAGGTCGTTGTTTGTTTATTGAAACGAAGCGTCTTTTTTGTCGAACGTAGACAATATTTCACAATGAACGCACAACAAAATAGATATACTTCATATGAAACAATCACGTGTGTTCAGTCTGTAACAACATTCTTTAAGACGTGTAGAAGGCACAAGAGAAAACGTGCGTCGCACTCGGCCGACGACCGCTTGGATGTGTAACGATGAAGCGTCGATCTCCGAGGTCGATCTTTGTGGGTCTTTGTGGGTCATTTCTTCCAGACTAGATACACATTTAAATTGTGATATGTTTTGTTAGTACAGTGGAGGAAACGGCTGCTTTTCATAGTCTCATCAATGGAGTCAAAGTGCTTTACAATAGTTTCCTTTTATATATTTTTACATTGAAATTGAATTTGACAAATCTTAGGATTGTGAAGGAACGCACACAAATATTGTCACACAATCAGTGATTTGTAGGTGGACACAAGATCAAAAATGTATTATCTGTCAGTGAAGTATGTTTACCTCAATTCCACATTAGATGAAGGGTACGACTCTGACTCCCAGATCCACCATTTTGACTCTCCACTTACATTAGACCCTCCTGCAAATCGACCTACTTTTTCTTTAAAGTGGAGGTCGTTTTAAGGGGTTGAAGACAGAGTTGCAGACTCGTCATGTTCACCTCTATTAAGGGCTTTACATCCATGTTGTGTAGATGATTTTGAGCCGAAACGAACCCAGTGACAACCGGAGATGCCGGTTCCTAAAGTGCCTGAACCCGGATAATACTTATGTCTCCCGAAGACTAACGTAGACCTCATTACAAGGACGGACCAGGAGTCGTATCTGAAGGCAACACTGGAATCACAAACGCAAGAAAATCAAAGGCAGCGATTGACCTCTTAAAGGTCGTGTAGGGTCCACAGACGGTCCTGCCCTCGTACCCAGACCAATTATTTACAACGAGCCAATGAGAGATGTTGAAACTGCAGCTCAAAAAACGTGGAAAAACTCCTGCGCCAGCGAATCATAGCGGTGTGTCTTCAAAGTGTTGGCGTGAAAAGCGTCCGCTTTAAGGCACGAACAAAGACGAACTTGCGAGGAAGTTGAATCTGGTGAACACAAACTAAACCACAGAGCGAAGCATTTAAAGAAGCGTCTGAGTCCTCTTTGTATTCCTCTCATGCCGTGTCCAGCAGTCATGTTACCTCCGGCCCTTCTGATTGGTTCTCCTCCAGGAAGTTAAAAAACCATCTGTCGAGAAGAAGAAAATGTTTTTTTTAAATCATAGACTCTTTTAGAAGCCTCGCCGACGTCTGAACCGTGGCTCTGTCGCCATGGCGACTGGGTTAATTTGAGTACTTGTGCTGCTCTCTTTAAAAACGGCATCACTGAGGATTCCTGCACCGTGAGCTCATAGTTCACGATAAACACATCATGTGAGCAGACGCTTCAGTCAATGACGCCGCTGTGCGACCGTGACAGGGAGGTCGACCGGCCTCGTTCACCCGGGAGTCTTCGGCGCCTCCTCCTGGTCCGACGCTGGACGCCAGCTTCTTCGGAACCGTCGTCACCAAAGCACTTTTTGTAGCTTTAGTTTCAAAAGCCGACAGTGGAAACACCGGAGTGTTTAAAAATACTTGGCTGCTCGACTAGAGGGCGAGGCCGAAGCGCTAATATTTTGGAGGCTCGTGTTACGTCTAATTATGTCCTCGGGTGTGTGTCCTGAGAGGAGGTTGTAGAGGCTCTTCACACTGGCCGCCGGCTAATCCTGCCGCTGGTGTCGGAGCTGGACCCTTTTTTCAGATCTCATTCATGCTAGCGTATTAGGGGACCGGCTTTGACGCGACACACTTATTTCGGTGGCGTTTCTGTTGTGTTACCAGATGGAGCCGGTGTGTGGTTGGTAGTGTTGTGAGAGCAAATAAACCACAATCTACTGCCCCCTTAAGTAGTTTATCTGCCAATAATATTTCAAATGTGAACAAGGCTTTGATTATACAGATTAAACAAGTAATCATTTATGAGCTGCTTGGCAGAGGTCTGCACTCGCTAAAAGCTTTTCTAGTTTTGCATCCATTTGTGTGACGACATACTTAAATAACCAGAAACACTCAGCACTTATGATACTTAAATACATTTGTTGACGCCACTGTTTAAAATGGTAAATGACTGTTTTGTGCCTAGCATTTCTTTTTCCTATAATTGGGGCCATTTAACTCTTAAAATGTATTTACGTTTTCAACATAAAGTCACAATGAAACTTGAGTGCGACATTATAGTTTACACCTTTTTATATTTCGGATTTAAATAGAGCTCAAATGTCTTTATTTTGAATGAAAAGAAAATATAAAAACACATTTCATCAAATTTAAATGTTGTTTCTGTTATTGTGTATTTTGATATTATATTTGAATCATAATGAAAACAATCAACCAACTAATTGTATTTGTTTAATTTACTAGAATAAATACACTTGTTGACGCTGCCTAAAACAATTAGAAATTGTTTTGTCGTTATCTTATGATTCTTGAAATTTTTAATGAAATAAAAACTTGAATTGCCCTCAATAATAAAGTAAAATAAAGATGTTTTTAACAGGTTAATAGTCAAGTATAATAAAGCGTGTTATAATGTAATGAAGTAAAAGTCAATGACTTCAGGAGGAACTATTTTTAATAAAAGTCCGGCTCTAGTAAGTCATAGATGAAGATGCTCTCACCTCGTCAATCCTCCTCCTCCTCCTCGCCGGTGCTGCCCAGGTGAGCCGCGGACGGGTATCGGTTCCTGCCGGTCCGGACCGCCTGCAGGTTCTTAAAGCGGACCAGCTCCAGGGCGATCTCGGCGTTCCACGCCACCCCGTCCTGCGGGCAGCGGAAGTCGATCTCCTTGCCGGTGGCCATGACCACCGTGAAGTAGACCAGTCCGCGCTTGTACTCCACGCAGTCCACGGTCACCATGCGCTCGAAGCGCAGCTCCTTGGCTCGCGGGCTGAAGGCGGCCGATCCGCGGCAGCTGTGGAGCCGCAGCCCGTCCTCCGTCAGCAGGCAGCGCTTCTTCTTCCACAGCTGGAGCAGACCCCCGCTGCGCTTCTCCAGCAGCCCGTCCCGCACAGCCTTCGCCGGGAGCGTCATGTCGGTCTCAGTCCATCCCCGCCGGTGTCATGAGTGGAGCCTCGGAGGAGTGACGGCGGGACTTAAAGAGGAGGCTCGGCCGGGATATGTCGGAACATGCCCGGCTCCTGCGCCGCAGACACGCCCTCTTCCTGTGCGCCCGGAGGACGCGAGGCGAGCCAGGGATGGAAGTGTGTGGCTCCACTTCTTCTGGCTCCTCCGGATTTATACATGGACTCATACCTTTGCTGACCCTGTCTGGGGTTTGAGCTCCACTTTAACATAGTATTTTTAACATTCTCTCTAAAATGTTTATTTCTGTGGGAATCCGAATTATTAAAAAAAATTAAATTGACATGAAACAAACAACAAGAACTTAAGTAATTTTTATTTGTATAGCGCTTTTCCAGACCAGGGTCACAAAGCGCTTAAACAATCAAAACAATATTCAATAAAATACATACTTTAAAGATCAAGAAAACACTGAGAACAACACAGGAGTTCCAGAAAATCAAGAAAAGCCTGAACAAATAAAAACGTCTTTAGATGTTCCTTGAAGGAGTCAGTAGATCATCAAACACAGAGATGGTTCCAAAGCTTAGGAGCAACGGTCTGGAAGGATTTCTCTCCTCTGGTCCTGAACCGTGTGCGAGGAACCATAAGTAGATTCTGATCCACAGACCTCAGAGCCCGAGCTGGGGTGTAAGGCTGGATCAGGTCAGTGATGTAAGGAGGAGCCTGACCATGAATAGATCTGAAAGTAAGAACCAGAATTTTAAAGTTGATCCTGAAAGAAACTGGAAGCCAGTGAAGAGTTAAGAACAATCTCCACTTGAAAAAACACAAAACAATTTTATGTTCCGGCTTTTCCTTGATTTTCTGAGACTCCTGTGTTGTTCTCAGTATTATCTTGACCTTTAAAGTATATATTTTATTGAGTATTGTTTTGATTGGTTAAGCGCTTTGTGACCCTGGTCTGGAAAAGCGCTATATAAATACAAATTACTTAACTTACTTACTGGCTTCCAGAAGTACATGTGGTCGTTGACCTTGACCCAGAGACAACACAAAGGGGTACCACAAACACATTTGTCTTTTCTTTTTATTAGGCCTCCGGATAAATCAAGGGTTAAATAAAATAAGTATGATGTTAATGATATGGAAAATTGCATTGAAAAATAAAACGGTACACTCTAAGAAACTAACAAGTTTAATATAATGATCAATGAATTCAACTAATTTGTTTACAATTTTTGACCTCGGAATCCGGTCGAAGGAACCGACTTCACTCCGAGTCGGAGCAGATAGCTCGGTGGCTGATGCTACAAGCCGACTCCACGATGCTCAGCGGAAGTTACTGACAAACATCAATACACCAACGGAGACTCCGATCGATGGACGAGGAGAAGGTCGATAATCTGTGGGAAATTTTCCACGATAAATAATGGTAATTGAAACTTATTTTTAGACCTTCCTATGAATATTGTTGTTTTCAGACACATTTTTGTCCTTCCATTAACTAAGAATGGAGCGAATGAGAATCGTAAAGTGTGAATATTCATCAACTTTAAGGAGGAAACAACAGGATTAACAATACTAGTGATAAATGATGCATCTACAGAGCAGGACCGTCGTTCATCAGTCAGATGTTTCTGCTCTGGAGGCTCCGCAGCTTCTTCCCTGAAGGAAGAGGTTGAACGAAGGAGTTTTCTCCGATGGCGGGAGAGACTCTGTGGACGTCACGTCTCTGGTCCGAGGTGTTTGGTCGTGAGTCATCACATTCTTCGGCAGCAACTGTAATTCCTGTCATTTTTCTCCGTGCTGCCACGTGGCAGGACGACACATTGTGTTCATGCCACCCAAAGGTTTCGCTCGATAACTTCCCACGTACGGCAGATGCTTGTCATTCTCTTAACTTCCTTGAAGATGTGTCGGTGGGCGGAGCCGAGCCGTGAACTCCTCAGTCTGCTTGATGGAGTGTAATGACTGGAATGAACTTTAGTGATAGCAGAGTTTCACCATCTTCTCTTATATAACATCAAAGAAGTTAAAGCTTGTGACATGACAGATGGACCATAGATAATAATAATAATAATAATCTCTATCTATAGATGGGTTTTTTTCACACTTCAACATTAGACAAAATATGATTCTGACTCTCCACTTACATTAGACCCCCACCAGCTTGACCTACTTTCCAGACAGAAAGCAGGAAGTTGTTGTTGGAATCCTATCAGGTGAAAGTTGCATTATTATGTTTTAACCTTCATTTATGTCACGTGACATGAGCTGCTTTGTGAAGGTGATCTGTGTTAATATTTGGAATATATTGGTTCAGCCACTGGTCTAAATTCAACAATAATAATACATTTTATTTCAACTTAAGGTCGCGCTACATAAACGTTTTGAAGATCAAATCAATGTCAGACAGAAAATGAAGTTAAAATGACTCAGTTCAACTGTTATGGTAGAGTTTTATTCTTGTGGTTCATGTGACGCAGAAGCAGGTGTGGTTCACTCGCCAATAAATATCGTTGCCGTTTGACTGAAGCTGGAAAAGCTGAAACGCACTAAATAAGCGACGTGTGCGTGTTGACCTGTTGTCGGTTTAACTGAAGCGCAAGTTGTGGTAGAACTGCGCCGCCACGGGTAGAGGTCGGTACTGCAGGGTCTACCGAGTGTGAGACAGAGCTCCGGCGCCCTGACCGTACCCGAACCCTTTGGGCCCAAAGTTTCTGGCGTAACATCCTGAAAGACAAAAACGACGTCATCAACTCCTATTATTAAGTGTAGTTGCCATTTTGTCCTCTGTATCTCTTCACCAACAGATGACGTCATTAACTGCAATATTACACATCAACACATGTACGTTTGAAAACGCCAATGATTTGTTTACACATCACACTAGTAAATGAAGATCTGGAGTTTTAACAATTATAGTCCAAACATAACTATAACGTGTCAACAGACATGTTTCACTTTAACTATTCAAGGGCGCCATCTGCTGGATGGTGAGGGACATGCCAGACAGACCATGTCGACTAAGGGTTTGGGTTTATTTTCAGAGGGTTTATGTTCCTTTTTTGAGTTGGAGACAAAAGTTTGTTCATTTTAATTTAGCGTCTGGACCTCACTTGTCTTTGACTTCAAAATGACTCACTTTAAAACATCCAAATACCTCCATACTGCTCGTCTGTAACGTCCATCTTGGATGAGGAATTGTTCCGAAAAAATACTTTAACAAGTCTGTCCATTTTAGGTTTGTGTCAGTGCTCAAATTTACGCCGATAGCCTGGAATCCTCAGATAAAAACAATCTTAAAATATAGTTTTGTTAAAAAAAAAATCTGGAACAATTCTTCATGTGGAGGCTTCAGGACAAGATGGACGTTACAGACGAGCACCATGAAAGTATTTGGATGTTTTTCAAAATGTCTTGTAATGAACATACATTTTGACTCTAAAAAGGAACACATTACCCTGAGAATAGTCCACGGCTTTAGTGGACATTTGGGTGATTAGAAAATGAGTGATTTTGAGGTGAACTTTAAGTATGTTATTATGTGCGACTTCACCTTTGCAGTAGATCTCTCCGTCCTTGTCTGCCAGAGTCGTCGACTCCAGGCCTTTTCCACACGAGGCGCAGCGGAAACATCCGGTCTTGTGCCACGACTGCAGACAGACGGGCTCGACTGTAAGAGGTTTTGCAGTCTCTAAAAAAAATGTGCGAGATGTTTCTTACGCTTCCGGCTCCGACCACTTTCTCGGCGGCGTAGACGGACTTGCCACAGCGAGGACACTTGTCGGCGCCCCCGAACTTCTGCGCCATCTTGGACGGGTTTGCGTTGGTGGTCGGGCGATGAGGCGCAGGTCTGATGAGGGAGAGACGGTCGGTCTGAAGCGTTTGTATCAGATGTGCGTGTGGAGACTCACTCGTCTTGGGTGATACCCTGGCCCTCTCCCCGGTCCATGCTCAGGGTCCCGGCGCCCTGACCAAAGCCGTAGCCTTTTGGCCCGTACTTCTTGCCGTAGCAGGATTTGCAGTACACTTCGTCGTCGTGGTTGGCGACGGTCGTGCTGTCCAAGTTCTTCCCGCACACCACTGAAGAAGAAACACACAAAAGTGATGGCAGGCAAATCGTTCGTAAAAGAACGCGACACGCTTGTTTACACTCCTGCTTCCTTTTATGGAGCGTTTTCATCCGATTTCCACCTCAGGAATGTTTGATAATGACTCAAGAATCCAACCGACTCCACTTGGAAATCCATTGAGCGCTAACATGCTGCGGCTGGAATGTAAGTGGAGCAGTAACGCATCTCTTAGTTACAGTCAGAAGCTCCAGAGAGATCAGTTGATCCAGAGAGAACTTCCTGAAACAGTTTGGCTCGTCGTACAAAATAAATCATTTGGACGATGATATACAGTCACAGCATTAACTTTCTTTGTTGTTGTTAGCTTAGCATCGCTAGCATTGATGTGTATCTTATTGTTTTTTATCAATTAAAATGTTTTTATTTATATTTAAACACATTTTTACCACCATTATGAAGGTTTTAAGAAACATCTTTCCGAGATCATCCTTAGCCTAAACCTGTACTAGGGATCTTCAAGTAGCTGAAACTTCATGACCAGTTTTATCTTGTTTTGCTATCATAAATGTTTTACATTTATATTGCTTAGAATAAGTATTTATTTAAATACATCTTTTGGGTTTTCAATCCTCATTTAGTGTCGAACAAACACAAAAAAACGGGAACCGTAAACCACTCACTGCAGCGGAAGCAGGACTTGTGGAAGCTCCGCCCCTCGCACAGAACCTCCTCGGCGAAGTAAACCGTCTTCTGGCAGCGTCCGCACTTGTTTCCTCCTCCTAACGGCATCCTGGAACGCACGGGTCGAAAACTCCATGACAAATCACCTCAATGTGACCAAATCTGAGACGTGACATCTGACACAGTCGTGTTTCTGATGTTCTAACAGAACTCGGAGCATGAGCTGACACGTTTGCTCAGAACCATGATCCAAAAAAAAAAACTGACAGAACCAGAAAAATATGAAATGACGTACGGACTGTTATTACTGTTTTGTGTTGAGTTCAACTGATCAAATCTCATCCATTTGTCCATTGACAACTCGAATATCAAGTCGATACCAACACCAACACAGGTGTCAGTGACGCTATACTTCCTCATCTTATATATAAATACCTCTAATGAAAGTTTATGACATTTTTGTGCTGCAGTTGGACAAGAGGAACCAGATAACTTGAGTCCAATTTTACATGAAGTTTCTGGAGGGAAAACCTGTCGGTTGTGTGAAACCTTCCATAACAGGAAGAGTCATTTAGAAGTGGTAGTAGATGGCGGGCGTTAGTAACCACAGCCCGTCTCACCACCAGAAAGTTTCATTATGACAAAGGTCAAATAAACGCACCCCAAAAAAGAACGCAGGGTTTAATAGTGTTTTCCATCACGACTCCTCCGGTCTGCTCCGTCCTCACGGCCACATTCCGGACTCGCCCTCCCACTTCCCCGAGTCTCCCTCCCCGGACGACTCCTGGCAGGAAGAAAATGTGCAGTGGTGTGGAAACTACCGGGCGGGATTTATCCTGAGCCTCGTAGCCAAAATGAGGACAAAGCGAAATAGGAAACGCGGCACTTCTGTCAAACCCACGAAACATAATGACCTATAAAGACGTCAGGTGTCGTCTGCTGTCATTAAAATCTTCAAAATACACGTAAAAAAAAAAGTCGCTGATCCTTGATCCAGATGAAAGCGTCTTTGTGAATATTTCGGTGTCGTTACTCACTTCCCTAAAGTGTATTCCCTAATAGGTAAAGGTTTGATGAACAGCTGCCGTCCACAGCCCTGTATGGTGCTTAACCCTGGATGTTTACACCAGAACCAGAACACACACACACACACACACACTGGGACGACCCAGAAAAGTAAACATGTCAAGATAAAGACTTCTTCACTCTTCGCCACATATCAGCTGTTTCTCTGCTGCTTCACTCGGTGTGTGATTGTGTGTCTGTTGTGCGCATTATTTGACTTTTTTTTTCCAACTGATTCAAAGACTCATTTGCACCAGGTTTGTTAGAAGACGATACTGGAACAAGTTTGGACTTTTCTTTCCCATGGTTTACATTTTTGTGTTTGCCTGATTCACTTTAGCTTTTACTAAACGAAAGGATCAGAGGGTTTGTGGAGGAAAGTCTGAGTCACAGACAGATGGGTTTAGAAAGAACAATAACATAAAGGTTTTGTTAGAAAACATGAATATTTTGGCCTGTTGACATGTCGTTCCTCCACTTGATCTACTCAACAACCTTCAATGACACATATGGTCCAAAACCCATGATCTGGAGTGTTTGTCAATGGTGTGTATCTTTTACTTCTGTGGTTGCAGTAGCCTCAGGAATTTAACCTGCTGTCTCCTGACATCATCAGAGTTGTGTGTCGCTCCATGTAGTTGTGTAATCCTGGCGAATCTCGGCGGCTGCTGTCGAGATCCATGGGATGTGAATGGAGATAAAAAAAACCCACGGCGGAATTTCGCGATGATGTTGTGTTTCGTCGTCAAACCTGTGCCACGCTTGTGACCTTTTAAGGGCTGAACATGTGTAGAGGTTGTTGAGCAGGGGGCGCTAAAGAGACAACGTACTGCTGGGCTGCTGTCATGTTGGGTGAAAGCATGATATATTCGCCTAAAAGAATGAAAGGTAGCCCAGAGAGTTGATGTTCAACCTCTGCTAAATTTGAGACCCTGGTGCTCATAGGGATAAGCGGCTCAATGACCCCAATTGAAGGTCCTGTATCTTGGGGTCCTCTTACGAGTGAGGGAGGTATAGAGAATGGGACGGAAAGGTGGTCTTTGGTGTGTATCGTTGAGTTCTCTTCGTACTATGTGGGTGCAGTAGTGTGATGATGTTGCCGAAAGAGCAAAGAACTTTCCCACGATAACTTTTCTCAGTCTGGACTCTCCTGTAGAGTTGAGGTGCTCAGTCAGAAGATAGTACATGGGGGGGGGATCTCGGGGCTGACCCAGGACACTTTGTCACTTTTGCAGCGTTAGAAGATGGATGGATCTCAAGTCTGATCGTGTTGAGACTAGCTCCACCTCAGAGCTACAAGCTTTTATCTCGGTGCTAAAGGGTTAAACTTCTAACTTTTTAACCGCAGTCTTGTAGTTGCGCAACAGCAGAATCGTTCCCTGCAGGTCACAGGTCACAAGAAGATGCAGGTCAGAGTAATCTCCAGACGTGAGAGTCAGCAGCTGCTCTACAAAAAAAACACTTGTCTGTCCAGCATTGATGAACCAGCACAAGAGTCGGTGGAACGGAAGCGAGAAGCAGGGAGAAGCTTGTTCAAGACTCACCTGTCAGTCGGCGACGCTAGTGGACGGAGACTGAAGAGTAAATTCCTTCTAAACGTTTGTCCTGCAGTCCTCGTTTCACCACCTTCATCTGGCTGCACACCACGCAGGATGTTTGTCCTGATCTCACTGCAGGGAGGAGCCTCTGCCGCAGGCGTGTCTGTGGTCGAGGGCTGAGGAGGAGGAACGTTCACTCCAGGAATGTTTAACAGCATTTCTTAACCTGTTGGCGTACGTCGATTTAAAAGCTAGCGACAGGATTTTATTATTATTATTATTATTACGTTTACAGAATTCACTTTTGCTGAACCCTGTCAAAAATATGCTCATTGAAGCTTTATACTTCTAACACGATAGACCTACTTCAAAAGAGTAAATTGATATACATAGTATAGTAAAATGATATATACTTAAATAAATAGTAACTGTTATTTGCTTATATAAAATAGTAAATTAATAGTTACTTATAAGTGCACATGTGTATGATCATGTACTGCTGGAGTATAGGTTTGTAGCAAATATATGTATGTTCATTTGCATTATGTTTATGTATCTTTAAAAAAAAAAAAAAAGAGGAAACATTTAACTTGCATTTTTTGTGTTGATCAACTTTAAGTTGTGTTAACTAAACTTTAGATTTGGAGTGCACACCTTGATACACTAGTAGTGTAGAGATGATCATACTTCTGTAAACTTAAAATGGTCCAGTTTAATCTGAGGAAGTATGAAGTTAGTATACTTTTAATACACTAGGAAGTATCTAGTTGGTATACTTTTAATACTCTAGGAAGTATCTAGTTAATATACTTTTAATACACTAGGAAGTATGAAGTTAGTATACTTCTAATACTCTAGGAGGTAGGAAGTTAGTATACTTTAAATACACTTGGAAGTATCTAGTTAGGATACTTTTAATACATTTGGAAGTATCTAGTTAGTACACTTTTAATACTCTAAGAAGTATGAAGATAGTATACTTTTAATACACTTCGAAGTATCTAGTTAGTATACTTTTTATACTCTAGGAAGTATCTAGTTAGTATACTTTTAATACTCTAAGAAGTATGAAGTTAGTATACTTTTAATACACTTGGAAGTATCTAGTTAGTATACTTTTAATACACTTGGAAGTATCTAGTTAGTATACTTTTAATACTCTACGAAGTATCTAGTTGGTATACTTTTAATACTCTAGGAAGTATGAAGTTAGTATACTTTTAATACACTAGGAAGTATCTAGTTAGTATTCTTTTAATACTCTAGGAAGTATCTAGTTAATATACTTTTAATACACTAGGAAGTATCTAGTTAGTATACTTTTAATACACTTGGAAGTATCTAGTTAGTATACTTTTAATACTCTAGGAAGTATCTAGTTAGTATACCTTTAATACTCTAGGAAGTATCTAGTTAGAATACTTTTAATACACTAGGAAGTATGTAGTTGGTATACTTTTAATACTCTAGGAAGTATCTAGTTAGTTTACTTTTAATACTCTAGGAGGTATGAAGTTAGTATACTTTTAATACTCTAGGAAGTATGAAGTTAGTGTACTTTTAATACTCAAGGAACTATCAAGTTAGTATACTTTTAATACTCTAGGAGATATGAAGTTAGTATACTTTTAATACTCTAGGAAGTATGAAGTTAGTATACTTTTAATACTCTAGGAAGTATGAAGTTAGTATACTTTTAATACACTTGGAAGTATCTAGTTAGTATACTTTTAATACACTTGGAAGTATCTAGTTAGTATACTTTTAATACTCTACAAAGTATCTAGTTGGTATACTTTTAATAAACTTGGAAGTATGAAGTTAGTATACCTTTAATACTCTAGGAAGTAAGAATTTAGTATACTTTTAATACTCTAGGAAGTATGAAGTTAGTATACTTTTAATACACTTGGAAGTATCTAGTTAGTATACTTTTAATACTCTAGGAGGTATGAAGTTAGTATACTTTTAATACTCTAGGAGGTAGGAAGTTTGTATACGTTTAATATTCTAGGAGGTATGAAGTTAGTATACTTTTAATACTCTAGGAAGTATGAAGTTAGTATACTTTTAATACTCTAGGAAGTATCAAGTTAGTATACTTTTAATACTCTAGGAGATATGAAGTTAGTATACTTTTAGTACTCTAGGAAGTATCAAGTTAGTATACTTTTAATACTCTAGGAAGTATCAAGTTAGTATACCTTTAATACACTTGGAAGTATCTAGTTAGTATACTTTTAATACACTTGGAAATATCTAGTTAGTATACTTTTAATACTCTACGAAGTATCTAGTTGGTATACTTTTAATAAACTTGGAAGTATGAAGTTAGTATACCTTTAATACTCTAGGAAGTAAGAGTTTAGTATACTTTTAATACTCTAGGAAGTATGAAGTTAGTATACTTTTAATACACTTGGAAGTATCTAGTTAGTATACTTTTAATACTCTAGGAGGTATGAAGTTAGTATACTTTTAATACTCTAGGAGGTATGAAGTTATTATACTTCTAATACTCTAGGAGGTAGGAAGTTAGTATACTTTTAATACACTTGGAAGTATCTAGTTAGGAAACTTTTAATACATTTGGAAGTATCTAGTTAGTACACTTTTAATACTCTAAGAAGTATGAAGATATTATACTTTTAATACACTTCGAAGTATCTAGTTAGTATACTTTTAATACTCTAAGAAGTATGAAGTTAGTATACTTTAATACACTTGGAAGTATCTAGTTAGTATACTTTTAATACTCTAAGAAGTATGAAGTTAGTATACTTTTAATACACTTGGAAGTATCTAGTTAGTATACTTTTTATACTCTAGGAGGTATGAAGTTAGTAAACTTTTATTACTCTAGGAGGTGTGAAGTAAGTATACTTTTAATACTCTAGGAAGTATCAAGTTAGTATACTTTTAATACTCTAGGAAGTATGAAGTTAGTATACTTTTAATACTCTAGGAGGTATGAAGTTAGTATACTTTTAATACTCTAGGAGGTATGAAGTTAGTATACTTTTAATACACCTCAAGTACTACTTTTTACTAAAAGGAGTTTCACTCGCGTTCTTATGCAACATCAGGGACATTTAAGAAGTTTCATCTTGTGACTCTGAATGAGAAATATCTCAGTTATAAATCATTTGGATTGAGACACAAGTTTTATTAAACCACTGACAAATCGTAGCTGCTTAGCTTCTGTATCACTGCAGCTGACTCCTGTATTATCTCTGCCGAGGTGGTTATCTTTTAGTTCTCTTGTCTGAATGACCAAAGATGTCCAAATGTGTTTTTTTTCATGCTTCCTAGATTGACCTACATTTTAATTTGAAGTTATTCACTGACTTTCTGTCCTATTAAGTCTGTTTGTGTTGCGATGACTATTTAACTGAATATTTAAGACCCAATTAAATTGTCGAGGTCAAGTTTTTATTCATGTTTCGCAGAAGCAGTTGCAGTTGACGAAACCTGGAGAAGCCAAAACACACCAAAGTGTCCAGTTTGACATGTTTTTTCGCTTCAACTGGTGGAACAGCACCGCCGCAGGTAGAAGTTGGTACTGCAGAAGTTCATCCGTCTGCTGAGTGTAACACGTTTTTGGCGTAACATTCTGGAAAACAAAGAGAAGTCATCACTTCTAATAAGTTTAGTAGTAATGTTTGGGACTTCTACTGGTGATTTCATGTACATGTTAGTAAATCCTGAATTAAATATACAGACTGAAATATCAACGTTATACCATTCAGTTGCGTCAGCTCCAGACAGTTTGTCGTGGCAGTCTTTGCAGGTCCGTCTGTCCTGATAGACTAATACAATTCTGTTGCTCAGACTCTTTCCACAGGTCGCTGAAGAAGAAACAGAGAGTGATCAGAGGTTTTGTGTCATGACTCAAGAATTCAAATAATTCCACTTAAAATGTAAATCAGCTCAAACTCGCTTCTGCTGGAATGTAGGTAAATCTAAGGAAACACAACTGAAGTCGGAAGGTTTATTGACTGAGGTCTGGGACCAAAAGTAGGTTGTGAAACTGTTTTTGCAAGATTTTACCGACCAGTTTTATCTCAGTCCACTAATTGAAATTGTTATTTTGTCGTTGATGTTTATCCTTGAATCAATATTGAATTTAATAGAGTTGACATTATCAGTCGTCATGTGTGATGGTGGGTCGAGCAAGTTGCGAACCACTGCTCTAGAAAATGGCAAAGACGTCACATGGACACTGTAAACACAAAAAAGGTAAAGTTTGACGACTCACCGCACTTGAAGCAGGACACGTGGAACTTTCGATCATCATAGGTCACTGAACACTCCCCGTTAAGTGGCTCGTTGCAGCTACTGCACATCTCTCCGACTCTTGACATGAAGCTGAAGTTGGTCAAGATGAACCCGATTAGTCAGAGTTTTTCATTATTCCTGCTTAGATGATTGTTCTGGACGAACAAGCTTTCTCTGTAAAACTCTTCAAAAGAGGCAAACTGGTTTTAGATTCGGGTGGTGCTAAATGCTAGTTGTAAAGGTTAACTGACCTGAATAATTTATTATGCACATTATTTATTTTATGTTTTATTAAACAATCGAAAGTTCCAGTCATTGCAATTTGGAACCAGGTTTGTTAGAAGATGCGTTACGTAGTTAATTTCTTTCCCATCTTGACATGTCGGTGTTTACCAAACAAAAGGATCAGACAATGAAAAGAAACATGTAATCAGAAGGTTTACCTGTTGGTCAGTGAAGGTGTTGGTGGTCAGAGATGTGACGATTCCTTCCAAGCGTTTGTTCTTCGAACCTGGTCTCATGGTTTTATGTCATTGAGTCGAGGGAGGAGCCGCTGCTTTAGTTAAACCAGTTTGTTTCTCACAAATATTTCTCATTGAAAAATGTTCAACCTTTGACCTGAGTGTCTGCCTACTGGCGTCATAGCTCAGAGGGGTTGACCTGTGGTCTGACAGGTCCGGTCCTGGACGAGATTGAAGCGTCGTGTCCCTGATCAAAGACACTTTAGCGTGATCGCTTCTGATGGCTGAGCTGGCACGCTACGTCGCAGCCTACTCCCATCAGTGTGTGATTGTGTGTGTGAACGGCTGAATGTGTAACTTAATGAAAAGCGCTGTCGGCAGCAGTTCCTGAATTTAACATGTCGAATGTTGAAACTTTGAATTTTTCTAATGAAACGTTTTCTTAAGGAGAAAATTACGTTTGAAAAAAAAAGCTTGTCTGACTCTTTATTTCAGTTATTCACCTACAATCAGATGATTTTTATGCAAACAAACAAATTCACTGGATCACGGCTCGCAATCTGTGATCAATACCTAAGTTTAGCTCTCATTGATTCAGATAGTACTTCAGTGTATCTCACTGAACTCTGCCTCCCTCCAGTGGCTGATGCCAGTATTGCACCTTTGGCGAAAACCAACCCTAGGGGCAACATCAGGTTTCTACAAAGTGAGTGCAGTGAAGACGTGCAAAAAAAGTGTCGGTTTGATTGGCTTCACAACTGTTGTTCAGCAACAGACACTACATCCATACTTTACCCAGTATCGAGTCACACAGCAAACAAGTACATAAACCTGAGTTGGAGTCCGGCCCTCAGGACTTCAAAGGTGAAACAACATTTACAGAGGTATGTTAAGTGAAGGTTTTTTTCAAGAGACCCGGAGCAGTCCAACCAGTCGGTCCATGAAGTCAACAAGTTTTGAGGATTTCTGACATTGATCCCAAACTCGCTTTAAAAAACTTGATGGACTCGTGCTTCTCTGCATGGGAGGGCGTTGTCTATACTTCTAAGGACCAGGATTGATCTTTTCTGTCCGATGTTTAACGTGTATTCAGGACCACGTTGGTCACTATTACGTCACGCACAGCCAAACCAGCCGGAACTCTCTGATATGCAGGCGCATAAGTCCCGGCGGAACATGTCGTACGAGGCGTGGTGTCGCGGCAGCCTCAGTTTGTTGAAACACGTCAAGGCCGTCGGAAGTTCGGCGTGCACGACCTCCACCTTCATCTCGGCCGCCGGCACCTCCCAGCCGATCCAGAACTTCACCAGACTCTTGAGCTCGGCGGGCCGGGCTAGAGCAAAAGACGACATCTGGACATGACTCTCCGGGGCGGAGGACGGTCTAAGGCGAGTGGATTGTACCCGTTTCAATGAAGCTCTGCAACCAGCCGCACACTCGGCTCATGTCAGCGTCGTCGCTGCCGTTGACCTCCTGTTCCTCGAAGACGTCGAAGAGATACGTGATGGACGACGGCCACGTGATGCAGTCCATGACCATCTGCAAACACCGTAGCGGTTAACGGTTCACACTTTGAGGTCGTTCAAGCAAGGCTGTGATGTACCTGAGCGGTGACTTGAGCCTCCGACTCTCTTGGGAACAGGACCGGGATCACGTCCGGTCTGTGGCTCAAAAGTGGCCAAAGTCCAGTTTCTATGAGACCCATGCGGAGCTGATCGATCTGACGGCTGGCTTGTTCAATGACCTGCAATCGAGTCTTATACTTGATATGTTGATATGATCCAGTTGCTTATGTTGAGTTTGTACGGTTGGACAGTCATTCAATGTACCGTATTTTCCGGACTATAAGTCACAGTTTTTTTCATAGTTTTGCCGGGGGTGCGACTTATATCATTTCACATGTTATTTTCACACTAAACCGCAAGAGGGCGCTCTAGGCCTGTGTTGATATTTTCGACGTAGAAGAGGAAGCGCCGCATCTTCTACCTCCGGAGTTAGCGGAGTTGTTTAAAAGTGACACCGAGGATGTAGATTTCATTGGATTTTAGTTATTTGGAGTTACACGGATGGTTTGGTTAACTAGCATGTTATTTATGCTATAGTTATCTGAATAACTCTTAATATGTTATGTTATTGCTGGTGATTGCTCCTGATGATAAGATTCCAGGGTTGAGTCAGTACTTGGGTGACTTAGGTCAGTCTGTCAAACTGAGCCTGAGAAACCTGGGTGTTGTATTTGATAAAGACATGTCTCTTGTTCGACATTGTAGAAAACTGACCAGAAACTGTTTCCTTCAACTGAGAAAAATCTCTAAACTTAGGAAAATGTTTTCGTAACATGATCTGGAGCTTGTAATCCATGCGTTTGTTTCTTCTCGTCTGGACTATTGTAACAGTTTGTTTTCATGTCTTAACAAGAAGGATCTGTCTGGCCTGCAGTTGATTCAGAACTCTGCAGCGAGAATTCTGACCCGCTCTAGTAGGAGAACTCACATCTCTCCGGTCCTTAAAACTCTTCACTGGCTTCCAGTTTCTTTCAGGATCAACTTTAAAATTCTGGTTCTTACTTTCAGATCTATTCATGATCAGGCTCCTCCTTACATCACTGATCTGATCCAGCCTTACACCCCAGCTCGGGCTCTGAGGTCTGTGGATCAGAATCTACTGATGGTTCCTGAACACGGCTCAGGACCAGAGGAGAGAAATCTTTTCAGGCTGTTGCTCCTAAGCTTTGGAACGATCTTCCTCTATCTTTGCGCTTGATGGATCTACTGACTCCTTTAAGAAACATCTTAAGACGTTTCTATTTGTTCAGGCTTTTCCTTGAATTTCTCGAACTCCTGTGTTGTTCTCAGTGTTATCTTGATCTTTAAAGTATGTACTTTTTTGAGTATTGTTTTGATTGTTTAAGCGCTTTGTGACCCTGGTCTCGAAAAGCGCTACATAAATAAATATTACTTACTTACATAAGTACATAACATACCAGGCACGTTCTCAGTTGTGTCGTGTAACGTAAGCATACCGTACAATTATTCAGCCTGTTGTTGCATCTATTCTATTTTTATTTTAAATTGTCTTTCAAGATGACATGTCGGTTCTTGGTGTTGGATTTTATCAAATAAATTTCCCCCAAAAAAGCGACTTATATATGTTTTTTCCGTCTTTATTATGCATTTTATGGTTATAGTCCGGGAAATACGGTAGTCCTTCTGTACCTTCTCTGGTACAAGACAAGTATTTAATAATAAAACTAGATTAAGACCACTGACCTTCTGACCCTGGTCACGTTAAAGCAGTCTTGTGGTTCAGTCACGGTGCTAGATTATCCAAAAGATGTGTATTCTTCTTACTGTGTGTAGAAGAATCTTCCTGGCCAGCCACGCCCTGTTGGCAGCGTTGAGAGTGGGAAGGTCTCTCAACAGACAGAATTGGTGAATCCAGTCCAAGTCTTCCAAGTGTGACTCTCCACCAAGCTGCGACCCATTCATCGCAAAGTCGTGATTCTCTTTTTCAAACTCGTCATTGCTCATTCCTGTTACCAGCTCTATGGCGTCCCGAAGGTCCAGGTCCGGGCAGTCCAGTATGGTCACGGGTGTGTCCTCCAGTGAACCTCCGAACAGAACGTGAATAACAGCCGGACTCAGTCCAGGGAAACTGGGACCAGAGCGCAGGAACGAGTGTCCAATCATCCGGCCCACGTTGAGGAACATGTCGGCCTCAAGAAGCTGGGGCGAGACCGACGGGACCAGGTGGTCCGACTGGCCTTCGAACATCTTGGTGATGGGTCCGTTTCCTGTCCATGAAAAAAGTCTTAGGTCTGCACGGTGAAGTGTCAGCGAAGGATCGTACCTGTGTTCATGTGGAACCCACTCATGACCTTGAAGATGACCAGCGACATCATGTGACGGTCCACCCCGGTCCCCGTGGCCACGTCACCTGACCGCAACCATCACCATGAGTTCCTTCATCGCTGAGACCCAGCACCGAACAACGACACCTTTGAGCCTGCACTGGAGTGGCGACGCCCACTGGACCTGGTCTCTCTGGTAGAAGGTGACCAGCGCTCGGTCTTGTTCCTCCTTGTCCAGCCGGATGTCCACCGTCAGAGACAAGCTCCTGGAGTGTCTGTGCCGATGCAGAAGATCTCGACTGAAGGTGTCAGCGGCTTCTTTTGGATCGGAGAGCTTGAACCAGGCTGAGAACCAGACGTACATTAGTGAGATCCTCTTTAACAGGATCACCTTGTGTTAGGTAGGTAAAACTTTATTGATCCCTCAGGAGGTCTCCTTCGGGAAATTGTTTTTTTCTAATAGCCAGCAATTTTTCATAAACAATAAAAAATAATACATATAAAATAAAATAAGAACAAGAACATAAAGAAGAACAAGATGACACAATCTAAGTCTAAAGATAAAGAACATAGATCAAAGAAAAACAACAAAGAAAAGGATACAAAGACTAACATGGAACAGAACATCCAGATACTTTCACTCCACTCCTGCCCCCGAACTCAGAATTGTACAATTTAATAGCCCGAGGGATGAATAAGTCCCTGAGTCTATTTGTTTTGCACCTGGGTAGGTGCTTCTCTGCTCACTGATGACAGTGTTGAGAGGATGATGTCATCATCATGATGGACAGTAGTTTGTTCAATGATCTCCTCTCAGCAACTGTCACCAGTGAGTCCATCTTCATTCCAACCACAGAGCCAGCCTTTCTGATCAACCTGTCCAACCTGTTGACCTCCTCTTGGACACATTTCTTGACAAATAGAGTTTTTAGATCACAAGACGTCCCTAGATGTTTATCAGGAACTGCCATAATAGGTTTCATATTGACATGTTTCCATCTTCTTTTAAATGATGAAATAAAACTGTCAAAACCTCGTTTGAAGCGACACTCAAGAATGTTGCATGATGGACACACACAAATGCACAAACATCACCTGTGTCGCCCGCCAAGATCTCTCTCTCTGCGTCTCCCTCCATGTCGTAACGGGTCAAGAGTCCGTCGGGAGACTTGGTTCGGTGACTTTAAAAAGTGTATCATTTATTACGAGAAGATGGTGACGGAGCGGCGGGGCTTACCTGTGCACGTCTTCCTCTGTTTGTGTTTGCTCTCCAGGCTCAGGTGAGCATTTAACGACGTGTCTGGAGCTGGTTTGACTTGTCAGTACAGGAATTTAAAGGGCCATCGTTGACTCCATGTCACGCCCAGAGAGGAGTGTGTGCGTTAAAAGGTTATGCGACATATTGTCGACTGAACACCAGCAGAAGGGGCGACGTCGGTCGCCCCTCGTTTCTTGGATGGTTGAGTCAAAACTTTGATCCAGTGTTTTGTCATGAGCTCCTGGTTCTTTGAGGAACATAAACAAGTTCAGGAAGAGGTTAGAACAACAGAAACGAGGAGAGGTTCTGCCCGAGACCACTCGTGTATTTGACGCTTGTATTTGTACGTATGTAGAACTGTTGCTGTCTCACTGGTTCAACAATACTACTATTGATAATTTCCTACTTCACTTACTATTTTCAAACATTCATTACCATTCAAACGAAAATTGTCCCTAGTTTATGTGGTTTTTCCGTTACTATCATGTGTATTTACATGTATTTGGTTACATTTTTTACATTGATTTCTTGTACCTCAAATTAAACAAATGTACAAAAACTAAAATCCAATAAGGATTTAGTAAGATCACATTTATCTATGATCCATAAAAGAACTATTTAAGTAATGTATGTTAAATAAAATAACAGCATCCACTTCCAAAGCGTTCCTGTTATTGTCGTTGACCTGCATTATTGGATCTTTTTTTTACTTTTGTTTCTTATTATCTTTCTTCCGGCCTGAAAAAATTCAGGAAGTCGATATTTTCTCTCTCGAACCACGATGATGCTAAACTAGCTCGTCTGCTTATATCAATGTATCGTTTGACTTTAAGAATCCAAACTTGTTACAGTGGAAAAAAACATCTATACATCAATGATTCTCCTTTTAATGTTGCAACACTGTGTCTAATCTACTCTTTTTGTGTGATTACTGAAGCAACATGTCTGAGGTCACGTGTTCTGGATGACCCGGTCAACCCCCCCCCCTATACGCCCCCCCCATCCAGATGCACCTCGGAGTTACAGTAGACAAATGTTCCTTTGTCACAACAACGTCTGTCACGTCCCCCTCTGAGGGGGCCGACATGTTTGAGGGGCGTCGGAAGATTATATGTGACATAACCCCGCACACACATGGACTCGCTACACTTTTTTTTTTTTTACCCATAATCCCTGTGTTTTTAGCTCCTTGAATCAGCCTCTGAATCTTTGTGTTACTGTTTCTGCACAGTCGACAACAGAAGGTGAGTCTCGCACAGAAGTGTAGTTTTTAGTAGGTGCTATCGGGGGGGTGGAGGGGGTCGACCTGGATGGAGCATGTGATGGGGGGGGGCAGTGTGCATGCGTGGGGGAGGGGCCGTGTAGTGGTCTGTGCTCTGATAGAATTCTTCATAGCTGGTTTATTGTCTGAATTTATAGTTGTGGGTCGAATTGTTGTTGTGTAGCAAGTTACAGTCACTCATGTATGATTCCCGTGAGATCGACTAGAACATAAAAATGTGTTTAAAGTTCACGATTTATGTTGAGGAAGAAGGTGTTGACCAACCCGAACTACCGGTAGATCCCTGTTCACCTTCTCAGGATAGTTTATATCGTGAACCTGGTGGAAGCCGCAGATATATTTTTCATCAGAGCTTCTGCAGGAACGTGACCTTGACCATCGACGTGAAACTGTCACAGACGCCGGTGATTGACGACGACGGACCTTCAGCTTTTTTAATATCTCTAAAGATGGTTTCCATCCCTGATGGACCCGAGTCTTCCCATCCCGGACAACAGGTCCAGCACAGAGGCAGCAGCGGGGACGGGAGGGGTGAGGAGGAAAGGGGGCGGGATCAGAGACAGATACTGCGGCAGCAACATGACGTGACGGACGAGTAGAATGACACACACACACACACACACACACACACACACACGCCGGCATCTCTAGGCAGAGAGGATGAGATCGGGGTCTGGTGGTTCTGGTTCTCCTGACGGTGAGTTTACTCTGACCGCTTGTTGTTGTTGTGCGTCTGTTTGTTGAGAGAACGCTCGAGTGGGGAGATGGTCAGGGAGGATGGGATGCAGGGGGTTTCATTGCTGACTCAGCACTTCAGGGAGAGATCAGTCCTGCATCTAAAGTGTCATGATGACTGGACCAGATCGGAGGATCTATGGAGGTCCGAACACTCGCCAGAGATGTGAGGGTTCAACAGTTGAGGGTTGAGATTAAATAGTTCTAGGCTAGCTGTGGCAGAAGCTCCTTCAAAACCAAGACGAAAACCTAAATAAACTTCAATATTGTCGGGAACTTGAAGATCCAATTTAGTGTCGTGAGGGCCACGATATTGTCTCTGTGAGGGTCCGTCAAGTGAAAATATAAAGATCCTAAATATGATATTTTGAATAAAAAAGAAAGTGGATTTCAAAGTGTAGTCATTCAATTATATATAAAATAAAACAGGTTTTGTTTAGTTTGATTTATTACGACCACCAAATAAAGATCTTTAACGCGTTATATTCAGATTCTAAGGAGGAATAAATAATAAATAAAGTCAGTTTGCTGTCAAAAACTTTTCTACATCACCAGCAAAAAGCTTTATCTGGACCATGTGTTGCACAGATCTGACCCTAAGGTCAACACGACCTTCAAGACTGGACGAGGACTTTAAAAAGTAGTTTCGATTCTGGCCTCGTGGTCTTCGAGTTCTCCGGACTCGTGGAACGTGGACACACACACAAGTGTGTTTTGTGTGCCAGTCGTGGTGGTTTGTGTGCAAACTATTTTTACCGCCTCCCGCACATGTGGAGCTGCAGCTCTTGTGGCTTCGCTGGCGGGACGAGCCGGAAGGTCGTCCCGGGACGGGAATGTCGGCTCCATCTCTGGAAAGTCACTTTGAAAAGTGAGTCACTTTTGGGTCGACTGGAACGTGATTGGCGGCCGCCGTTGTTTGTGTTTGTCACAGCTTCCTGTCCGGCCCCGCCGGCCAATGAGAGCGCGGCGGCGCGGATGCAGCAGTGATCCAGGAAAAAACACACCATTGTTCCTGGACCGTCGCACAACGGTGACCTCCCTGCTGCACTCGCTGGACACGCACGAGGCCGCACTGCCAGGTGAGTTTTTATCTGAATTTGTATTCAAATGTACATCATTGTTTTTTGTTGAATTGACTTGAAACGTTCTCGCTTTTTCTCCTCATGATATTTAACCCTCAGACTGTGTTCATTCTTGTGTGTGGTTTGTGTGGCACGTGTGACACTTTTGTGGTGTCGTGCAGACCCATTTAGCCATTTACAACACAATCTTAGAATTTCCAGGAAACGTCACACCCCCTCCTCTTTTCTGCCCGTAAACCCACCGATCCTCCTCTGTGTTTGCGAAGGTCAGAGGTGACTTCTTTGAAGGACTCACACAGACCCACACTTGTCCGCCCAGGATCGTAGTGAATCCTCCTCCTGGCGCCCTTCATGCTGGCGACTGTGTTCCCACAACTGTATTGATCCGAGATGAGTCAGTGTGTGTTCATCGCTGGATGATGTTACACATGTGAGATAAGTGAGGCCAACCAGTGAGTCATGGATCGTGACCCTGAGACGCATCCACAACACAACCAGTTCATGCTACACAACATCTGTGTAATGAGGAATTTAGATTTAAAATTGTTAAGTGGAAGAGAAAGAAAGTATTACTACAAGTTTGTAGAATCAATAACAAACATTAGATTAAATAAATATTACATAAATTGATATTTTTATTGATTAAAAAAACATTTGGTTGTGTTTGTTAGTTGTTTTACTGTTGTTTTTGTTTTCTTCCTTTTTTATTTTGGTGGCAGGTTTTCAGTCAGTGTGTGTCTCTTGATTGTCTACGTTTTGGACAAAGATTTGTTAGATTGATGAAAAATTTTTTTTTTTTACTTTCCTGCGTCTTGTGAAAATCTTTTTCTTTTTCTTTTTTTTTTCTCCATTTTTTGTATTTGTTGTTTCTTTAAGACCACATTCTGTGAAGACTTTGTTGTTGAATCGTTTTAACGCCACAACCAGTGAAGACATTTTTGTTCCGAATCAGAAAGAATTATTTTTATTTGAAACAATAAACGTTTGCGTCCTGCAATCAGTTTAAAATAATCACGGCAAATTAATATATCTGTTGATTCAAAAGGCAAAAATGGAAAACATCAAATTTTTTTATGAATGATAAAACGTATTATTCATGTCAATAAATCTTATTCACCTCTTCGTAGAAATCTAGACGTTTATTCAATTTCAGTTCGATTGCTGTTGCAGTGAATGTCCAGCAGGGGTCAGCCTCCTACAACCAGGCGAGCTTGTTGAGTAGTTTCATTGAATCAGTAGAATCTTTGAAGCAAAACAAGGATTCGGACTGAACTGCTGTTGTTTACATGGATAGTTCATGAGAGAAGGATGGGTCTTTTTGATAAGAAGTCAAAAGTCTTGGTCTTATAATGACATCATCAACACGCATTTTAGATACATTTTTTTAACTTCCAATGTTGGCTTCAATTAAAGATGAATAAAATCAGGAGGTTTCTCTGATGTCTGTGACTTTAGTGACTTTAAAATGACTTTTTAAACAAATCCAGATTCAGACACAATTCTTGCATTAATTAAAAATGATTTAAACTCTTGACCATTAAATCTTTGAATGTGCTGAGAAGCCGCATGGACTTGTTTACACTGCATTTATGGTTGAAGAAGTTCATCCCTCGCTGACACGTGCACTTCCTTCACTGAATTATGGAGATGGATAACTGAAGTCGAGGGCAGCCCGCTGGTCTCTCCCGGGAGCCCCCAATTTCCATACTAATAGACCCGGAGCTCCACTGCACCTGTGCTCCCGCGAGAACGTCATTTCTGGTCTTGGTCTTTGTTCCGTCCTCCCCAGAGACTGAGGTGAAGACCAGAGTGACAGTATTGTCCATCATCAAAACATGATGGATGACACACTCGTGTCTCTGTTTAGGCTCCTCTGGTGCTGCCCAGAGGTCTTTATAGTCAACTCTTGGACCTCATCCCAATTGTTGACACACCAACGAAACACTGGTTTACAATGAAGTGCTGACTGGACAAAAGTGTCTCTGTGGTCAGACTGTGACCAGTGGAGGGCGACTACTTCCCACCTGTGTTGACTCTTAAAGAAACACTCAAGTTCAGTGGTCAGTATCTTTTCAAACTGACCACATCTGAGCAGAGTCTATTTAAAGGTGATGACGGGGTGCCTCAGGGGTCAGTTGTTGGTCCCAATTATTTGGCTACGGACGTTAAAAAGTTCTCTCTTTGCGGCTTGATGGATCTACTGACTCTTTCAAGAAACATCTTAAGACGTTTTTATTTGTTCAGGCTTCTCCTTGATTTTCTGGAACTCCTGTTGTGTTATCAGTTTTATCTTGCCCTTTAAAGTTGATACTTTATTGAACATTTTGGTTGTTTAAGCGCTTTGTGACTCTGGTCTGGAAAAGCGCTATATAAATAAAAAATACTTACTTACTTACTTACCTGTTGACAACACTTAACCCTTTATTGACCAGTCTGACTTTGTATCCAAATGCAAAGAGGAAAATGGTGTAGGACGTGAGCGATGAGTTCACTGAGAGGGAGTGAAACGAACAAGTGTGTTGTGAAGTAAGAAAGTGTCTCTTTTGTGAAGTGATCTTCTTTGAGTTAAAAGACGATTTCAGTGTTTGATTTAAACCATCATGAAGACATTTCTTTGGACTCTAGATATTCTAAAGTTACAACCTTGACTTGTGTGTTGACCTCACACTAGTTCTTGTGTTCACACAGTCGTTAACATGATGATGTGAATCTTAAATCAGCTGCTCCGGCTCTAAAAAAGCGTTTTTTGTTCCGTCACTGAAGCGCTGCTGTGTTTCAGCTCCCGACGGGAAAATTACAATTTCCTCGCTCTGCTGGAATTCTGCTGGTCTTGTGCTGGAACCGTCACATGTGTCTCTCTGCTCGCAGGTCACCATGAGTGGAGGCGCCAACGTCAGGTCGGGCCTTCCAGGACCCCCCGTCCCCCGACTGCTGCCCCGTACCCCCAAACACGCGGACCGGACCTCGACCCACGGGCCCTCGCCCAACTCCTCCAGCCGCCTCCCGACCTGGAGGGAGCAGCGACGGGACACCGGCCTGAGAACCCAAGTCTTCCACCGCCCGGGCGGTCTGCCCGTTCTCCAGGCGTCCCGCTCAGCCTACAGCAGCCCCGTCACCCCCCGCCGCGTGCCTTCCCCCCACTCCCAGGATACCCTGGACCTGTGCCGGCAGGACCAGGGGCTGGCGCGTGACGCGAACCAGAACTCCAAGACCTTCACCAACCAGAACCAGGCCTGGCGGGCGGGCGTCCGCCGTCCCCAGAACCTGCCGAGGAGAAGCGACCCGGTCCAGGTCCGACGAGAAGAGCTGGACCCTCAGTCGGCCCAGATCCACAACGACAACCTGTTCCTACCTCATGCTAGCAAGACGGCCGTCAGGCGTCGCAGCTCCAACAGCCAATCGGATGAAGAGATGGGAACCCCTGAGGAGGGCAGTCCTCCTCCTTCCCCCCGAACCCACATGACCTCCAGTCACATGACCTCCGAAGAACCGCTCACACCTCGTGTCAACATGGCCACCGTCGCCCCCTTCAGCTACAAGTAAGTCTCGTCCAAGAGATACTTTCATGAGTCCGGCTCTGAGGAGGTTTCTGCCTCCAGAACAAACCGTCGTTAAATCAAACGTTGTCGACAGGCTGCAGGACGGAGATTTCTCGCTGGACGATCTGAGCGACTGTTCGTCGGGATCCATCGAGGTCTGCTGCGATGACATCACAGGTGAGAACCGACGTCACCAGATCATCTCACACCTTTTTTTTTTAAACATTTGAATCAAAAACAAACCCACTGTTCTTTTTATTCAAATATTTTACAATCAAATGCACTTTAAAGAATTCCAGTAGACGGTGGGAACAAAATGAACAAAATGAACAAAATGAACAAAATGTTATTCGTCACAAACATGTTCTTCACCAGAGACTAGAGAACAAACGTCTCTCCCTGTGGTCACCAGTGCCGTCACTGAGGTACCGAGTAAGATCTGGAGTGGAATGTGAACCCGGGTCACTGAGCTTGAACTCGTCTCGGTCCAGAAGGGAGGATGTAAACTGGATGATCCCGGGATGTTGGACTTAGAAGATGTGGGTCAGTTCACTTTAAGAACTCCCGGCTACACGCGATCCACTCTGCAGCGTCTCCGACAATGTCAGTGTTTTGTAGGATTTTATTTCATCTTTATCAAATATTCCCGTGTCGGCGTCTTTATGGACGTCCTGGTGGATTCGTGGTCGACGGTGATGAGCAGTGAGAGCCTCTCCAGGCTCCTCCGAAGTGTGTTGTTGTTCTAACCGCTGCACTGAATCAGCATCAACGGCGTCGGAGTCAACGTGACGTCCGAAGTGCTGCTCCCGTCTCGCCGCCTTCACACCTCTCGCTCCGCCACATGTTCCTGTTTCTTTAGGGTCACGAATATTGTCTATGGAACCTCTTTAAGATCCTCCAAGTCTCACGTGGCTTCTGCGATATATCCTGATACTGCAGTAACAAGGATATATGTGTAGTATTGTCGAGTACTTGACTCTGGTGTTGCAGAATTTACAGGCGAAGTCGTAACTGCTTTCATTGGTTATGAAACCAAAATGTGTCCAAACACCAGCTTTAAAAGCGGTTGGAGTCACTGTATCCTCTCGTCCTCAGTCATCACCGATATTTCATTGTTCCTCTATTGCTGCCATCTAGTGGCCGGAAGTGCTTTTCGAATATGTGGTATCGTTTGCGTCGATATTTTGTAACATCCCTAGCAGGGGTTCGAGGAAAAAAAATCAGATATTTAGCGATACTTTTTTTTCACGTTACTGTAGCAGAATTCAACAATACTGCATCGATCTTATAAAAAAAACACATTAAAAAAAAGATGATTTATATTTGTGTATAAATAATAATTATATTCTCAAAATGTTATTTTTGTTTGTTCATTTTGGTGTTGCAATTAAACTTATGACCACTAGATGTCAGCAGTCATTATGTGATGTTCGGACACATTTTAGTTTCTAGTTCTATTAATTCACCCGAAAGAGAGGAACAGTAACAAGATGTCACCTTAAAATCGTTCTGAAAATTATACAAGTGTATCTAAATATATCGTAACGTGAGCTGAATAAATCATACAGAATCGTGAGATAAGTTTAATCACTACATCCCTAACCCTCTAGTGTGTGTGTTCGTAGATGACAACAGATTGTCGTGTTGGCTGTTACAAGTTGTTCGGTTGTGTAGCCACACGTGTGATGTTGCGTGACCTTCACTTGATCCCACGACTGCTGGACCATATGACCTTGTTGGCAGAATCTGACGCTCAAATATCAGGATTATCTCGGTAATCTTCCATCGGTGTGTGTGTGTGTGTGTGTGTGTGTCTGCCGCACCTGTGCGACAATACCTCGTGCAGACACACATACTTTTTGTGTAATCGTGCTCATCTGTTCTGGGTGTTAATCCAGCTGGACGGCGTTTTGAAACCCCTCCAGATGGATTATTTATAATCCAGCTCAGTGTCACACACACATGCCTGGACAGTTTAGTAGCTTATCTGGACACAAGTGATCATCTGCAGCATCAATAATCACTATTTAGTTCAGATCAGACCCTCGGGTTTCTGGTGAGCAGTGACTTCCAGAACTAGTGCTGAGTCAGCAGAATTTACAGAACAATAGTGACGATTTATCAAGAACAGACACTGAAATAAACTGTCGAACTCTCCAGATGGTCGTTGAGGAAGGAAGAGACGGTTAGTGTCGATCGCCACGTGGATGTAAAACGAGCCGATCAGAAACGACTTCTTGTCATGAACACACAGCAAATGTTTTTTTATGACTCAAAACCTGATGCTGTCATTTCAAAATAATAGTTGTATCATATAATTCATTTTTTTAAGTGTAAAGATGACACTGCTTTTGTGTTTCTTTCACTAAAACTACTCGAAATGTAGATTTTTGTGTAGCATGAATCATATTGAAGCTCCAAGTAATTGTATTACTTTTAAAAGGCTACGCTGATTAGCACTGAAGCTAAACTAGCATGTTGCTACAACATAAAGATAATGCAACATTGATTTGTTTCTTTATTTATATTTATAGAACCTGTCAAACTTTGGAAGAGGTTAATAAACAAAATACCTTGTTTATGAATGATGGTCATGTGACTTTAAGACGTTTATAAATTAACCTTGTTAGCATTTGCTCAGGTTAGCATGCTACACGCCAACAACATGTCCTTATTTTGAAAAAAAACTTGTATATACAAGAATAAAATTGCAGCTTATTTAGCTTAATAAATGTCACGGCCTAATGACGCATGTCCTTTTTTTTAAAGGGGATTTTCTCGTCTTTCTTTTTGCTTGACGGCCCCTAACAACATTCACAGAATTTATATTGGCCCTTGAAGAATTATAATTGCCCGCCTCTGTTCAAGATGATGATTCATTAACTGCTAGTTGACCTCCAAGAAGCCCCAAAGTTAAATATAAGTGAATGATTAACTGGGTTTTTTTTTTTTAAACCGGGACAAAAACTGCACGAGATAACAAGCGAAGGTCGGGACTGAAAGTCGTCCATGCACATCATTTGTGGGAGATCTAGATCTGATAACGGCGCTCTCTGCTCTTGTACTTCCTCCCGGCGATGTGAACTTACATGGTTGGCAGTAATGATTGCATTAGACACACACTGATAAGACCAGAGAACACGACAACGAGCGCACACTCAAGACCTTTTTTTTTTTCCGAGGCAACTCCAAACCCTGGAAGTTGTGTTCATTCATGTGTAAAACTACTCTTGTCTCGGCAGACCACACACACTCACGCGTGCACGCACACACACACGCACACGCACACGCACACGCACACGCACACGCACACGCACACGCACACGCACACGCACACGCACACACACATACACACAGAAGATGATTTACTCTCCAGTGTGATGCGCAGGAATATTTTCTCTAGATGACGATAAATGCAGAGTCACTCTCTTGCCAGTCAACATCTCTATGCTGCTCCTCTCTCACACACACACACACACACACACACACACACACACAGCACGCTGTAACCAGGCGACCACTCGCTGCAGCGCGGCATTCTGGGATACCTCTGGGGGTTGTGCCGGGAATGTCAACAGAGGCACGATGACGGACCGACGCTCAAGACTCGTCATCATGGCCGCCGTTGCTCAGCTGCGTGTGACTCAGGTCCGCTGAGTGTTATTGTTGTGTGTTTGTGCCTCCAGAGTGACACACACACACACACACACACACACACACACACTATTGTGTTGCTCACTGGCTGAATAGTCTGGATTCTTGAGTCAGGCCTGCGTCATCACAGTGTGAAGAGACGCTTGTCTGTCAGCCGGCGACTCACATGCTCCGGAGACGTTAATAACTGTGATATTGTGTTGATGCCCCCCCCACCCACCCCCACCCACCCACACACACACACACACACACACACACACACAAACACCCACACACCCCTGGACGTGTGTCACCTCTGCTGTGCAGCAACATGTCCTGTGGACCCCTCGTGCCGTCAGGAGAGGCAGGATATCCCCCCTCTGTCTTACAAGCTTCCTCTTGTGACACACAAGATCCTTCCTCACTCCATCCTCTTCCTCCTCGTCGGACCTACATCTTCTAGTGTAGCCACTGATCTGAGCTTCTATCCAAGACTGTCCCGAGCGTCCATCATGACCATCATGACCATCATGACCATCATGACCATCATGACCCCTGAGCTCCATTTCTTCCACACTAGTGCGTTTACATTCAACTTCTTGCTTTAAAACGACTTCCATGTAGAGCTTTTCTTTCTCCATCCACCATTATTAGCGAGAATCTAACGATACGATACGTATCACGATACAGATGCAAGGATACGATATATCGTGATAACGTAGGAACAAGGACATATATGTGTAGTATTGTCCAGTACTTGACTCTGGTGTTGCAGAATTTACAGACCACATGACTCTTGACGAAGTCGTAACTGCTTTCATTTGTTTTGAAACCAAAATATGTCCAAACATCAGCTTTAAAAGCTGCTGGAGTCGAATGTATCCTCTCGTCCTCAGTCAATGCGATAAATTCTGAGGGTATTTATTGTTCCTTTAGCTGCGGAGGACGTTATGACTGCTGCCATCTAGTGGCTGGAAGTTCAATTGCTGCACAAAAATGAACAAATGCTTTGAATATTTTAATTGTAAATAAAAAACGTGATTATTAAGAGTTTTTATCGGCAAGAATCAGAAGATACAATTTGTATCACCATAAAGGGTCAACTATACAATATATTCTAGTAACAAGGATACATTTGTAGTATTTACGAGTACTTGACTCCTGTGTTGCAGAATTTACAGACCACATGACTCTTGACGAAGTCGTAACTGATTTAATTTGTTTACAACCTGTATCCTCTCGTCCTCAGTCATCCCGGGATCTCATTCTAATTTAAGTCGCAGAGGATTTAAGGACTGCTGCCATCTATTGGCCAGAAGTTCGATTGAAAAAAAAAGAAAAATGAACGAATGTATCTTCTCGTCCTCAGTCATTGACAGGATTTCATTGTTCCTTAAGCCATTTATTTGCGGAGGACATAATGACTGCTGCCATCTAGAGGCCGGAACTTTCATTGCAACACAAAAATGAACAAACACAGTTAATTTTATTTTGCATGTTAATTGTAAATGAAATATATATATATATATATATATATATATATATATATATTTTACAAACTTTATTCAAAAATGAACCTTAAAAGAAACATAATAAAAATAAAATATAATTTGAAAGCCAGAAATGATATTAAAAAAAAAAGTTAAAAAATTGCACGGTGAATATTGAAAAATAAAATCAATATAAATGTGTATCGTCTACCCTGGCTGCACTCTATTCTTCACCTGCTTCATCACAGCTTCGTAACACACTGTAGTACATAAAACTTTATTATTGTTCTGAAAATGGATTAAAAAAAATGAAAACTAATCTCCACCTGGGAGATCTATTAAACATCTTGTTGTTGTGAAAGTAAAATGATCACCATGATTCACAATCATTCAGCAATTTAAATTTTATTTTGTCGGGTCATTGCCCTTCCCGTGGTCGGTACTTTTCTTCTGAGTCGCAGGTTTGTAGTTGAACACAAAGTCCTGACTTCGGGTCCAGATCTCTGGGGTCAGTCCGGCGCAGACGTCCCGCTGCGACCAGATTATATTTGAGTCGTATTTTCGAGCGATTTTCGGCTCACAAACAAGTCGCTGTGTGTGCAGCGAGAGTGTGCGCATGAGTGTGAGCTTTCACCAACGCTAACAAGTGTCTGGTCAGCCACACAGACCGGCCTTGTCCCGAGGACTCCGCTCCGGGAGCCGTAACTCCTCATCAGGAGCTATTAGCCTTTAAATTACAGCCGGGAGTCGACCTCGGCCCCCGGGAGCTGTCGTGGACCCTCACACACGGGCCCTTGAGAGGGCGGCGTTCACGGCGGTTTAGCGAGAACACGTCCGTGCTGTTCCTCCTCTGATGTTGACACACTCCGTCTCTTAAGTGGAAGGATCGACGTCGCTCTTAAACAACCTGAGGTTCCACTTTAATGTCCACGTCTGGAGTGTCGCTCCAGCTCTTGGCAAAATAAATAGTTCAAAAACAATTTGTTTAGGTTAAAGATTTGCAAACTAGTTCTACTGCTAAAATAATTGAATGCAGTACAAGGTGGTTTTCGTGACGTGTCGACATAGAGGTTCTGTTAATCGTTGCGCGACAATATGGGTCGCAGCTTAAATGCTCTGCGTACGATATGAAAATCTAGTTAAATTAATGATTTTTATTTTACTTGAGCTTCAATTACGACTCTCCACTAACTTTAGACCTTTTTATTTTACTCGAGCTACAATCACGACTCTCCACTAACTTGAGACCTTTTTATTTTACTCGAGCTACAATCACGACTCTCCACTAACTTTAGACCGTTTTATTTTACTCGAGCTACAATTACGACTCTCCACTAACTTTAGACCGTTTTATTTTACTCGAGCTACAATTACGACTCTCCACTAACTTGAGACCTTTTTATTTTACTCGAGCTACAATTACAACTCTCCACTAACTTTAGACCGTTTTATTTTACTCGCGCTACAATCACGACTCTCCACTAACTTGAGACCTTTTTATTTTACTCGAGCTACAATAACGACTCTCCACTAACTTTAGACCGTTTTATTTTACTCGAGCTACAATCACGACTCTCCACTAACTTGAGACCTTTTTATTTTACTCGAGCTACAATAACGACTCTCCACTAACTTTAGACCTTTTTATTTTACTCGAGCTACAATTACGACTCTCCACTAACTTTAGACCCCCCCCACCCCCCCTGCAGATACAGTGGTTTAGAAGCCAGAAACCACTTGTAGTCAACAATGGTTTGTTGTCATATTGAAACAAAAAGATACACAATTCAACTATGATGACGTTGACACTGATTAAAACGAGTGTCACTTGTTTTTGATTCTGACTAAATTATCAAATATATGAAGTTCTTTGAGTATTTGCGAACGTCCTGAGAGCTTGTTTGTGCTGATTGTAAAGTGTTTTCTTTTTGCGACGGCGTCACGTCCGCCACATACACGAGCCGGACGTTAATGCTTTCGTCGGAAACCACTTGTATTATTAATGAGAGCTGATGGTCTTGAGAGTTCATGCGATCGGGACCGAAGGAGCAGGAGATTCCTCTCTGCGAGGAAGAAGCGTTTGTGTGGATCTTCGCGTCCGCTCGGCCTCGTCTCATCGATGTGACACCAAGTCCAAGAGACGAACGCTCGCCGGGTTCTCGATATCGACCCTCGGCGGCGGCGGCACGTGCCTGTTTAAAACCCCCCGACGCTAATGCTATCGACTGCACTTTACAGCAGTGGGAGGGTCTGACGTCTGGGAGGAAGGAAGGTGGGCGGGATGGTGATGATGATGATGGTGATGATGGTGATGGTGATGATGATGGTCTGTTGGCTGATAATCTAGGTGTAATTAGAACGTGACTGGTCCGGAGACGAAGCACCTCCTGCTGTCACGTTGGAACCGTCGTCCGTTTAAACACCAGCCGGAGTCTGTTCAGAGCATTAGGCCGTAAATGCATTACAAACGAAATGTTCTTATAAATTATAGAGTAGATGCATTAGACCATATAAACAACAATTATATCAAGAGGTACGGAAGTGTATCGGAATATTGTGTGCTTGGATTAAACATTTTAAACCTTAAAATATATATATATTGAATGTTTTTATTTATTTATTTGAATAATTAAATTGAATAATGTGTATATTCAAAAGTTGAATAATATTATTTTATAATTAGTGTTTTAAAAGGTTTAATTAAGCTTTTTTTTATTATTAAAATTATTAATTAATTTGTAAAAATCCAATAATTAAAAGATACATTTATTTATTCAATATATTTTGTATTCATAGTTTTTTTAATTCAATGTTGTGTATAATTGTGCAATAACAATGTTATCTTACATGAATTTAAATTAAAATAATGATTTCATTTGGATTTTCTTTTTTTATTATAGAAATTTGAATGTCAAAAAAAGTATTAAATGTACACTGTATATATTCGATTTTTTATTTGGTTATAAATCTTTTTTTTTTAATCTTTCAATTCATAAATAATAGATTTAAATTATATTTTAAAAATAATTAAATAATTTTTAAAAAAAAGTCCCAAGTTTTACATTTCAAGTTGAAATGTAACCTTCCGGCATTAAATAGTCTCGTGGCACAGTAACACTTCCGTAAAGAGATGGTTAAGTGTGCAACGGATTCGTCCATGATGGTGATTGTATGTCGCGGGGTTCATGAAGTCACATGTCACAGGTCAGCAGACGACCACAATAATTCGGAGGAAAAACCTTTTGTTTCTGTTCCTGTAATTCAGTTTTTAACCGTCATTTGATTTTCTCTTCAATGCCACAAGCTCCCTCTGTCTAGTCTTTGTTGTAGTAAAATGGCAGTCGGTACTACACACACACACTCACACACTCACACACACACTCACACACACACACACACACACACACACACACACACACACACACACACACTCACACACACACACACATTCACACAAAGAAAGAAGCAGAAGTGACAAAGCTACAAAATCAACAGATTTTGTCGTCACACTTGTACTCGTTCACTCCACATCTGTTCCTGTGATGGACGCATGAATCGTCGAGTGGGAGGAGAGATGGAGAAGAAGGAGGGAGGAGGAGGACGAGTGAGCCAGCGGGGGTAGACGGAGAGAGAGACGGAGAGAGAGAGGGAGGAGAGAGGGAGGAGAGAGAGAGGAGGGAGTCGCTGCTGCAAGTCTTCCTCCACCAGTCGGCTGCTGCTCGCCGGCACGCTGGAGTGTCAGGAGGTGAGGACCGCTTGTGTAGTGAGGGAGGTTGATGGTGGTCTGTGGACCGGCAGTCGTGAGTCAGGGGGACTCCTGGGACCGGGGGTCCGACCCTGCTGCGGTTCTATTGTTCCGGATGCGTGTGTGAAGAATGCTGCTCTGACGCTGTTGCTCTCCGCAGGAGGGATGCTGGAGGCTAACGTGGCTAACATCAGTGTGACGGCTCAGCTGCACGTCAGGTCTCCTCCCGTCTCCACGCCGGACCGCATCATGTCCTCCAGGAAGCCGCCGGCCAAGACCTCGGCGCTGCCGTCGGCGCCGGCGCGCTCCTCCGAGCTGAAGGTCTACAAACCCGCCGCCGGATCTCTCCCGGTTCCCAAGCTGCGGAAGCAACGCTCCCTCAATAACCTGTGCGTCCTGACGGACGCCGAGAAGAAGCTGAACCTGCAACCCTCGCCCAAGTGGAGCGACGAGGCGGGCCGGCCCGCCAGAGCGGGACAGGCGAGGACCGGATCGGGGGCGAAGCCCCAGCTGTCCAGGACGCTCTCCAAATCCGAGCAGTCTCTTTTCCCGGGAAAACCAAAACCGCCTCCGTCTCCGGCTCCTCAACCCGGGAAGCCCAGTCGCATCCCGGGACCCGGCAAACCCAGAGGACTGTGCGCCGAGGTGAAGCCCTTGAGCAAGACTTCCGAGGAGGGGAAAGGTACCGACCTCAGGGAGCATCCCAAAAAAGCCGCAGGAGCCTCTACCAAGAAGGTGCTGGACCAGCCCGCCGCCCTGAGCCCGGACGAGAAGAAAGTGTCGGAGGGCGAGAGCTTCCTGAAGGTGGACCCGGAGCTGGTGGTGACGGTTCTGGGCGACTTGGAGCAGCTCCTCTTCAGCAAGATGCTCGGTGAGTCCCGACGAAGCGTGTCACACACAAGTTTCGTTGTTTAACAGAAGCTGAATTAACGTAAAACTTCACAATAGTGAAGGAACTGAAGAGAGGTCGGCGTGAAGTGGGCGTCGAACAATGATCCGAGTCTTCAGATTATACAGGAAATATAGAAGAAGTTCTTTCTCCGTCACTTGACTTGTTGTGTGAGCAGTTGACCAGCTCGAGTGTAACAATCATCCCAGCGGAGCCGCAGTATCAACTGTGAACCTCGTCAAATATTCTCACTTCATTCTTATTATTCTCAGGAAAATAATCATGAGAATTAAGACAATTGAGGAGAAACATCACTTTATTTACATGGCACATTCCAGGCGTTGTTTTTTATTTAAAAATAACACAATAGTAACAACAATGTAGTTAATAATATAGCATATTGGTGTAAAATAGTGTAGTTAAACCGAGTCGTCACATAAAAGCCTGTGAATGTGTTTTTAAAAAGGATTTAACGATTGTCAACATTAAATAAAAGATAAATAACTGTGTTTGAATAACAAATAAAGTATTAAAAATGAAAAAAATCGCAGAAAGAACAAGATAAATAAGTAATAAAACGGTTATTTTAATCAAAATGGATGCAATTCTGACGTAAATAAAATAACCAGGAACAAATGCATGAGAACAATGTTGAAAAATAAAATTAACATAAAGATCAATAACAGTAGGATTAGAACAGAAAACAGGCTTTTAAAGGCTATTTGCAGTTGTCCCCTCACTCAAAAAAGAAATCTTTGATATGCCAGAATGGCAACTGAAGTCTGGTCTGTCTCACTAAACTACGTCAATCCGGTGTTTGCATGTGTTTGTGTGTGTGTGTGTGTGTGTGTGTGTGTGTGTGTGTGTGTGTGTGTGTGTGTGTGTGTGTGTGTGTGTGTGTTTACATGCTAACATAAGGATAGCTTCATATCCAGTCAAGTTCTGGTCCCAGCTGCACGTTCATCCTCCCTCACCCCTCATCTTCACCCTCCTCCTCACCCCCTCCATTGATCGGTGTCCTGCTGACAGATGGTGACCGTCACCCCATCACACCCCCACGCCCACTCCATGTTAGCGTGAGATCCGGCGACCCACTGATGGTATGATGCGGGACGTTCTGGAGCCCGGTTCATCATCTCGGCGATAGTCGTGTCAGCGCTTTTCAGTCGAGCCAACTTCTGGGCTGATTTCTTCTGACACGTTTGACGCACCGCTGCCTCTTATTGAGTCATAGTGAGTCTCTGAGGTCAAAGTTTGGATATGTTTTGTTTGTGTGAGCAGCACCGTGATCACAGGGACCCAGAATCCTACAGTCGAAACTTCTAAATTAAACACTAGGGGCAGTGTTGCAACAGTTTTCTTCTTCTGTGAACTAGTTCAAAGTTCAGTTCACCTGTTTTAAAATGAACTAGTTTATAGTTATTTCTACTATATAGTAAAAGCTGTTGTTTTTCAAAATTGTTGCCTCAGTTCATATATAACCACAGACAACATTTTTTTTTTTATCAGTTTTACATTTAATTTGGCGTCGGATTTCATCATTGTATCAGAATCTGGAGACATTTACGGTAACTATTGTATCAATATCACTGGAATGTATCGTTATGTTCTTGAATACACTACAATATATTATAATTTAGTGTGTTATTGTGCGAACAAGGTTATATTTGTAGTATTCCCCGGGATAACTTTGGTAATCCCTTTGGGAAATTGGGTTTCCTGTTCACAGCAAACGATAGTTTCATTAAAAACAAGAACAAAGTGCAAATAAAAGAACAAAGTGCAATGGATGACAAAGTGCTATAGAGAACATATTTCAAAGGAAAGAACACAAAGAAAAGGATACAAAGATTAACATAGGATAGAATACATCATCCTTTCACAACTTTCACAAATTCTGCGAATATTTCAAAGCTAATAAATAAATTATTATACTTAAAATATAAGCCATTATATTAGTATAATTAAAATATTATTTCAAAGCAAGGTATAATAATCAATACAGTGGTGTTGAATATCGACACGGTATCATGAAAGACAATTGCGATCAAACGGACGTTACGCCTTAATTTCAGGCGGTTTGGCTAATGCTAACGTGTTAGCATCGCCATCGATCGGCGTGCGTTTCGGCGACGCTGCAGCTCGACCGTTGAGTCCTCTGATGGGAAAGACTAATGGACGTACGATACGAGGGTCAGTGAGACCAGGATCTTCATTATTCATATTCCGGATGCTCTCTGAAGGAAGAGACTGTCTGTCGTCCAGCGACTCCCTGAACCCCAGCGTCTGCCCCAGAAATGTGTGTCCGACCTTGTGCGGTGTCCTTGTGTTACACCTCCACCGGTCGGCAGGTACTGGAGGGGTAAAAATAGTACACAACTAGAGAACACACCTTTGAATTTTGATTCAGTTGTGTTGCTCTTTCTCCTTGAGGATTACGTAACAAAGATCAGTTGTCGTGTTGTTCATCTCCCCGCACCTGTGTCGTCTTTTCTGACAACAGTGTATCGATGACCCACATCTGCACCCGTGTGTGCGACCGCCGTCGTGTGTGTGGTTGTGTGTGTCACGAGCGAGGGTTAATCGTAACCATCCCCGCGGCTCATCTTTCATCATATCGCCGGCTCGGTCCGGAGGGACGCGCAGCTAATTGGTTTCTCCTGCAGGTGCCGCAGGAAGACGGAGTGATTCGTCTATTATCGTGGTCTGTCGCGTACACTGCACTTCCTGTTCGTAGATAAACATTCTCATTGAGAAAAAACGTAGATCTTGGATTTCAAATAAACCGTCACATTTGAAAGACACAGCAAAATACTTTTTTAGGTTTAAAAAAAAAAATGTATAACCTCAAGTCTGGACCTATTTTGGACAGTTTTGATGCTAACAAGATGCTAGCTAGCGGGTTTGTAACTATGTGTTTGTTCATGTTTGTTGTTCATTCATTTTTTAGTATTTATTTATTTGATAGCGTTTAGTTGTGAGAGTTTGTGTTGTTATCTTGCACTTTTTTTTAATGTTTCTTACTTTCTATATTATAAACTTAGGAAAATGATGCCATAACACCATCTGGAGTTTATAATCCATGTTTGTGTCTTCTTGTTTAGACTATTGTAATAGTTATTTTTCTGTCTCCGAGCTGTCTCGCCTGCAGTTCATACAAAACTCTGCAGAGAGAATTCTGAGCCGCTCTAGTAGAAGAACTCACATTTCTTTGATCCTTCAATCTCTTCACTGGCTGCCAGTTTCTTTCAGGATCAATTTTTAAAATTCTGGTTCTTACTTTCAGATCTATTCATGGTCAGTGATCTGATCCAGCCTTACACCCCAGCTCGGGCTCTGAGGTCTGTGGATCAGAATCTACTGATGGTTTCTTGAAAGAGTCAGTAGATCCATCAAAGATCTACTGACTCTTTCAAGAAACATCTTTAACATTTTATTTGTGTTTTTTCCTAATTTTCTGGGACTTCTGTGTTTGGAAAGTGGTCATAGTATAGTAAACACTGGTGTTAAACCTACTGGAGTCCCATGTATCCGCTCGTCCTCAGTCATTGCTGGGATCATACGGAATTTAATTGTTCCAGCTTCTAGAGGACAAGTTGTCTAATGATCATGAGGATCAGCTTCATGGGGGGCCACATGGGTTCGAGGGGATCCTCAGTCAGCGCCAGGATTAGCCCTGCATCAAGTTAATGAGGAGATTGAGTTAGGTTAGTTGACTAATCGCTCGATGAACCTCGAGTCTCTTCGTGATCACGACGTCTGTGGGCATGTTGTGTGAGTTGAACTTCAAGCTCTGAATACTTTACACTTTCAGCCGGAAGTTTAAAGCTTCGGATCGTGACGCAGAAACGGGAACAAACTGTTCTGGACGTGAGACATCACAGCCTGACTGTGAGATGAACGACTAGAACATGGACTTCAGTCCAGTGATCGATCATCAGTCGAGTCTCCTTGTTACCTTGTTACTTTCCAAAGTACAGGGTACAAGTATTAAACATTTATCTGTATCGCCCTCTGTTGTGCGTTATATTTTCCATCAATCATCGACTCTTTTTAAGCCCTTTTATTTTTATTTATTTGTTTGTTTATTTATATTCCTTTTTTGGTTTATATTTCAACAACTGTATTTAATACAAAAATAATTAGATTTATTTTTAATTTGAATTAAAATTCACAAGATAGTATTCACAGCACTTTGTGGCTGATCCCCGTGATGACTGAGGACGAGAGGATACAGTGGACTCCAGCAGCTTATAAAGCTGATGTTTGGACATATTTTGGTTTGAAAACAAATGAAAGCAGTTACGACTTCGTCAAGAGTCATGTGGTCCGTAAATACTACAACACCAGAGTCAAGTACTGGACAATACTACACATACATCCTTGTTACTACAGTATCACGATATATCGCAATATATTGTACGACTATCAGAACGAGCTGAACTACCTAATGATCATCATGATTTGTTTCCGTTTCAATGACATCATCACTGTGCGTCGCTCACTTTCTGATGGACTTTCATCTCCTTCATTGTGTCGCTACATTGTGTCGCTACATTGTGTCGCTACATTGTGTCTCCTACAGAGTCCGTAAGCTGATTTTCTAAATCTCTTTGATGTGATCGTTGACACACACAGGTCACGACCTCAGGAGCTCAGCGGCCCTGAACACAACACGGCGACAGTTTCCCGCAAACCTTGCCTCAGCTATCTGTTTTTTTGTATTGTCTGCCCGTGTGTGTGTGCGTTTGTGCGACGCTCCTCTGTGTCAGCTGTCTGCCGAACAATGAACTCGGTACCCGGTGATTGATAAAGAAGCCGAGGCGCTCGCGAGCGCACACACCTGGTGGAGAGAACCTGACAAAAGAGCCGCTTTAATCCACCACTGTTCCACTTTCACCGTTGTGTTGAATTCCCGCCGTTGTCGTCACCGCAGGCGAGTCTGTCGTTTCGGGGTGTGGTCTGCAAAAAAGCTTCTCGGCGACACTTTCGCTTCCTCTCTGATGCCAGTGGACACGCGAGCGACACTGAAAACAACGGCGAGTGTGTAGCGATAACTCTCCCAGGATCCAGACGCATTAGCTGCTTCCTGTCGTCTTCTCCACCAAATCACATTACGGCTCATGTTGTCTCATCAGCTGTTACACAACAAACACACACTTCCAGGCATCTTTTCGGAGAGAAGCCTCTTTCATAAAGTCAACCGGCGTCCAAAAATAACCGCCCGAAACAGGCGGGCGTCGCACAGGAGTCGGCGCTGAAGGATCGTTGACGGCCTCGTGACAAATATTCCTGCGCGTCGGTTCTATTTCCGTGGCGAAGCCGATGAGACGCTTCATTGTTCGCCGGCGCAGGAACTTTGTGTTTGTCGTCTCATGACCGGTTGTGTTGCTGGAGGCGTCACACGCACAAACTATTATTGTTGACTTATGTTATAGATGCTTATTGAGGTGAAGTGACGAACCTATGGACATGTTGGGGAGACTCTGTCTCACACCTGGAGGAGGAGCTCTTCGGTCCAGCTGCTGCCCCCTCAACCCGACCTGCAATAAGTTACAGCTGACTTATGATAATATTATAGCTCAATCATTTTCACACGTTTGTTTTAACACATGCACACACACACACACACGGACACAAAGACACACACACAAAGACACACACAAAGATACAAACAAATAGATGCAGACACACACACACAGAAAGACACACACACAAATAAATGGATACAATGACACATCGAAACAACAAAAGTCACACACACAAAGAAACAGACCCAAAGATATACTCAAATAGATGCAGACACACACACACAGAAAGACACACACAAAGAAACACACACAAATATACACGCAAATAGATGCAGACTCACCCAAAGACACACACAATGACACATCGAAACACCAAAATACACACACAGAAAGACACAAATAAGGAAACAGACCCAAAGATACACACAAATAGACGCAGACACACACACACAGAAAAACACACACAAAGACACACACAGAAAGACACATACAAAGAAACACACCCACAGATGCACACAAATAGATGCTGACACCCAAAGACACACAATTACACACTGAAACACCAATAGACACATACCGACACACACATACACACACACACAGTGTGTTGCAATGTTTAGAAGTTTCATTAAACAGTTTCCTGTGTGGTTCGAGTTATTACCACCAGCTTCAATCCAGCTGCAACATCTGTGTGTGTGTGTGTTTGTGTGTGTTTGAGGCCAAATGCTGACTTTATGTGTGTCTGGGCCATGATGTGTGTGAACCTCTTCAGCCTCCTGTCCACAGAGAGTGAAAGACTTGTGAGTGTGTAATAATTGTGGGTCTCTTGAGCAGTCGACGGAGACGGATACACAGTAGACACACAGACACACAGACACACACTCGTAATTTGTTACCGTGTTGACTTTGTTTTGACTAAAGGGTTACGACGTTGTTGTTGTTGTTCACTAGTGCTAGTGAAGAGTGAGAACATGTTTGTTCTTCTGCATGTTTGTGTCGTGAGTCCAGGTGTCAGTGTTTCCTGTTTGAGTGTCCGGAGCTGAGAGACTGTTTATCTTCTGTGCTGTAGTGTCATGACAACATGATTGTAGTTCATTATTGATAAGGAAAGTACAGATTTAAATACAAAACAGCCTAATATTTAGTTTGCAGTTAAATGATGTCAATAGTTTAATTAAATTAAACACATTTTAAAAAGAAATATTGCAAAAAATACACAGTAAAACAAATCATTCTGAATAAACCAAAACATGTCCAAACCTTTTGAAAAGCTGCTGGAGTCGACTGTATCCTCTCGTCCTCAGTTAACGCAAGATTTCATCGTTCCTTCAGCTGCGGAGGACGTGACGACTGCTGCCATCTATAGGCCGGAGGTTTAATTGCAACACAAAAATGAACAAATGTAGTTAGTTATTCGTCAAATGATTTTTTTCATGCACACTTATACACAAACCATTAAAGAACTATAATAAAAAATAAAGTGTGATTTGAAAGCCAAAAAGTATAAAATGCTTAATAAAACAAAACATTGTAAATTGACGTGTAACTGTTATTTGTTTTGATAAACTAGCAGTTTGTATTTCTACTGTGCGGAACAGAAAATGTTACAATAAAATAATCAATATTGTTGTTTAATATACTTTATGTTTAATCACATTTTTTTTAAAAACATTTTAAATAAAACAAACTATTATCAATGAATCTTGTAGAAAAAAACCTCAAATGTTATTTATTATGATACAATCCGCAGTAAAATCTGCCATAAAATAATCAATATTTACATGTTTCCCAGTAAATATACATTTTTTGATATGATACTAAGAATAATCAAATGAAGCCACAAATAAAAGCCAAATTATTAGTTTAAAAAGATCTTTAAGAGCCAGAGAAACTGTGACTCTGACTCTTCTTCCATGAGCGGTTTCTTAAAGTTCTGTTGGTCACAGGACGGACCAGCACAGATCCAACATAACCAGAACCTTTTCTCCGGGATTAAAAGCTCTGTTTGGCTCCAGAGACTTCCTCTCGTCTGCATGCGAGTCACGGTCTTGTTTGGAACTGGATCACGCCCGCTGGTCTCTGTCGTGACCCGCCGTCTCACGAGGGCCCGGACCCGCTCGTACCTGAGCGAGGAAAGGTCCAATAACCCGCCAGGAAAAGGACCATAACAACAATATCCTGTCGTCGTGACAGTCACATGTCGGGAATGTCCGGAACGATAAAAACGTCTCATGACTGGAGCCTGGAGCGGCTTGTGTAGCGTCGCCGTGGAAACAGAGCTGATCCACTACATGTGATTGTTTGTTTACGGTTGGAATCTTTGAGACTGAGATCAACACCTTCGTGTGTCGAAGTGTTCGACTGGAGTTTCTATTCATGGATGTCCAGATCATGCGATGAAGTGTGTGATCAGCAGCTTTCACAGACACATCCATCATGTGTGGACACCACGAGGCGTGGACACGGTCGGACAGAGATGGATGAGCAGGGAAGCTCTGAGAGAATAGTGAGGACTCAAACCTCCTCCTCCTCCTCGTCCTCGTCCTCCCGTCATGTGACTGTCAGAGCGAGTGCAGATGCATCCACGCAGGGAGGAACCATTAGTCTTCTTCAGGGAGTTCCTCTCTTAATGGACAGTCCACAGGCCCAGAGGAGCAGAACTGTTGTCTCGTCTGTGTGGACGTCTGTGATGTTTGAGCAACAGTATTATGATCGTCCTGGTCCTGACTTTTATCATCATCTTCATCATCACCTTCATCATCACTTTCATCATCATCATCATCATCATCATCATCATCTTCATCTTCATCTTCATCATTATCACCTTCATCATGATCGTCATCATCACTTTCATCATCATCGTCATCATCATCATCATCGTCATCGTCTTCATCATCACTTTCATCATCATCGTCATCGTCTTCATCATCACTTTCATCATCATCATCATCGTCATCGTCTTCATCATCACTTTCATCATCATCGTCATCGTCTTCATCATCACTTTCATCATCATCGTCATCATCTTCATCATCATCATTATCACCTTCATCATCATCGTCATCATCTTCATCCTCACTATCATCACCATCATCACTTTCATCATCACCGTCATCATCTTCATCATCATCATTATCACCTTCATCATCATCATCCTCACTATCATCATCATCATCCTCACCATCATCACCTTCATCAACATTTTCATCATCTTCATCATCATCATTATCACCTTCATCATCACTTTCATCATCATCGTCATCACCTTCATCATCATCGTCATCATCTTCATCCTCACTATCATCACCATCATCACTTTCATCATCATCATCTTCATCATCATCATTATCACCTTCATCATCATCGTCATCATCACTTTCATCTTCATCATCCTCACTATCATCACCTTCATCATCACTTTCATCATCATCGTCATCATCTTCATCATCTTCATCCTCACTATCATCACCATCATCACTTTCATCATCATCATCTTCATCATCATCATTATCACCTTCATCATCATCGTCATCATCACTTTCATCATCATCATCCTCACTATCATCACCTTCATCATCACTTTCATCATCATCGTCTTCATCATCATCATTATCACTTTCATCATCATCATCCTCACTATCATCATCATCATCCTCACTATCATCATCTTCATCATCACTTTCATCATCATCATCATCACTTTCATCATCTTCGTCATCATCACTATCATCACTTAATCATCATCTTCACTGTCATCTTCATCATCACCAACATCTTCATCTCGGTCATTATCGTCATCATCACCGACGGCTAAAGATTGTGTAGTTGTGTTGATGTCGTACACACACAAGTCGTCGCTTTCCTCTCTTTGCGAGTTCATTCTGTGGGATTATAATTCCGAGCGCGTCGTGTCGAGTCACACTAACGCACACCGCCAGAAGAACACAACAGCAGTGTCGCCATCATTCAAGTGTGTGTAGTTCAGTTGCCACGTGTGCGTCCTTGATTGTGCGTCGAGCTCCTCAGGCGTCGTGCCAGCTGAGACCACCAGCACCAGACGCCCCCCCCCACCCTACCCCCCCAGACCAAACCAATCGATCCAGCTGTCGACGGTTGACGCAGATTTGAAGTCAGAAACGTTAGAGTTCAAGGATGACATCATCGAATCAGAGATTGTTTTGTTGTAAGTGTAGAGTTCCTCTGAGTGTGTTGGACTCGGCGAGCAGCTGTCGTCCCTCCTGGCTCGTCGGAGGCGTCTCCTCGCTCGCCAGCTGCACCCCCCGGACCCCAGTGTTTGATTCCTGCTTCAGCGAGAGGTCGCGTCTGTCCTTCTTACCGTAGCTTCACGTCCAGCTCTGAGCTTCACCTGAGACAGGTGGCTAATGCTCTTAGTGTCCGTTTTCAATATTCATCAAAAGTCATCTTTAACTGCTGACTCAGCAGAGTGTTAGAGTGCTCGCCTCCTGCTTCCACCCAGGAGCACTAACACAAGTGCATTAACCGTCACGAGCACTTCGGAGAGAACTCGCAAATTGCAAAAACTTTTGTATTTGCATTGAGCTTCATTAAGAGCAGAGAGAGGGAAGGCAGTGATGGTCTGGAAAACCAGGCGCTCCTTCTGCAACACAGAGAGTGACGTGTCGGAACGACTTCGACAAGTTTTAGAAACTTTAGTCAGTGGATTGAAACTGTGGGGAAATGACTTTTTATTACTGTAATCAATCATCTTAGATTTAACAGACATTTTAAATCACTTTATTAACTGGTTTTACTTTCATGTTTCATTTGAATTAAATATTTGTTGTATAACTTTTTACCGGTGACTGGCAGTTAGGAGTGTGTATTGTCAAGAATCTGGTGTTACTATTCGTATCATGATACAGGATCAACGATACAATATATATTGATACTGTAGAAACAAGAATATATTTGTAGTATTATCGAGTACTTGACTCTGGTGTTTAAGATGGGTTTAAGGGACCGTCCTCCAATAAATGAAGCGTGAAAAGAGATTAAACTAATGGTTGTCAAATTACTTCTGTTAACATGTATTTAGGGTGTGTATTGACAAGTATCTGGTGATATGAGACGTATCATTAAAGAGGGACAATGATACGATGTGGTAGTGTAGTAACAAGCATATATGTGTAGTATTGTCGGGTACATACTCTGGTTTTGTGATACTGTAGTAACAAGCATATATGTGTAGTATTGTCGGGTACATACTCTGGTGTTGTGATACTGTAGTAACAAGCATATATGTGTAGTATTGTCAAGTACTTGACTCTGGTGTTGCAGAATTTACAGACCTCATGACTCTTGACGAAGTCGTAACTGTTTTAATTTGTTTTCAAACCAAAATATGTCCAAACATCAGCTTTAAAAGCTGCTGGAGTCGACTGTATCCTCTCGTCCTCAGTCAACGCAAGGTTTCATTGTTTCCTCGGCTGCTGGTGATGTAATGTCTTCTGCTATCTAGAGGTTGGTTGTTTAATTGTAACACAAAAATGAAAAACGTAGTGATTATTTGCATGTTAATTATCAATAAAATACAACATATTTTTCATACACACTTCATTGGAATATAAACTGTTAAATAACGGTTCTCACAGCACTGGCAGCAGTTTTACTCTGATAGTCTGATAGTGTTTTGATAACTGTCTGTGAAGAAGACATGAGTCGCTGAAACAGGAAGTGAGTGCATCTGTTTTTATCAACAACATCTCGACAATAGAGAAGTGAGAGCGGCAGACGTGTGTCTCTCCGACCTCTGGTGTCACGCCTCAGGTCACGTGACCGTCGGTGTCAGCTGGTCCACATTAACTCGTCTATTGAGCCCCCAGTTAAAACGTCAGCGCACCACCACTATAAACTTCACAGAGGTCAAAGGTCGAGCCCCCGATTGAGCGGTCGACGACTCGTGACGCCGACTCACGAGTCCATCTTAACAAGAGTGAGTGTGTTGTGACGGATCGAGTGTTTGAGGAGGTTTATTCAATCTCATCGTCTTTGAATCTGATCTGCAGCCCCCTGAGGGAAACACACACACACACACACACACACACACACACACACACATGATTCAGCAGTCTGTCATGACCCAGCATGAATCTGCGCAACATAATCTGAGCAGATTACAGTAGATTATGGTGAAACAAATGCCAATGGACTCCCTGGAGAGTCGAAGTGAGAATGAGGCTGCAGACCTGAAACCCCTCCAAGTTTCTACGAGTCTTGTCACATCGACGAGTCACAAATATGTCTACGAGTGTTTTTTAATCTACGAGACTTGTTTTAGAGTCACAAATATGTCCATGAGTCGTGTTCACAGGTCTCATCTTAAAGACGTCTGTTTAAGAGTAACTTCTACAGGTCTTAGGGTTCACATCTATGAGTCATAAAGTTCTGTAGTTCATGTCTTCGAGTCATAAATATGTCCACGGGTCTTGTTTTAGAGCCACATCTACGAGTCGCAAATATGTCCATGAGTCTCGTTCACGAGTCTCATCTTAAAGTCGTGTTTAAGAGTAACTTCTACAAGTCATTTTTAGGGTTCACGTCTATGAGTCATAAAGTTCTGTAGTTCATGTCTTCGAGTCATAAATACGTCCACGGGTCTTGTTTACAAGTCATGTTAAGGTGTCATGTCTGCGAGTGACTCATACATCTACGATCCATAAACACAGGTCATGAATATGTTTACGAGTCAAATCTACGAGTCACAAAGATGTCTTCGAGTCATGTTTAAGAGTCGAATCTACGAGTCACAAAGATGTCTTCGAGTCATGTTTAAGAGTCGAATCTACGAGTCACAAAGATGTACACAAGTCACAGACACATGGAAGAGTCATGAACGAGTCAGAAAACTAATATGTTGGTGTCTCCTGCAGATCCAGAGTCCCAGAGGAAGAGAACGGTGCAGAACGTCCTGGACCTGCGGCAGAACCTGGAGGACACCATGACCAGCCTGAGAGGAGTCTCTCTGAGCCACAGGTGAGTCCAGACACAGTTCGTTACAGAGAGAGTGCGTCTCTAAATGGCTGCGATCAATAGAAAGCACGTGACGGAGCAGAAGTGCTGCTGATGTCGACGATAATCGTCTTTATAAGACTGTTCCTTCCTTGAGATGTTCTCTCAACAAGTCTGCTCTTCATCATCTTCGTCTTCCTCCCTTCGCAGCTGCACGGACGCCCCGGTCTGTTACGACAGCGACGAAGCCGCCGCCTTCTCCGCCTCCGGCTTCTCCAACCGCTCCTCGCCGTTGTCGTGGCGACACGGTCAGGCCAGCCCCCGCCTGCAGGCCGGCGAGGCCCCGTCTCACACCCACCCGGACCTCCCGCTCCGGGTCAACCACGGCGCCCGGATCAGCCTGATCGAGGCCCTGGAGGACCCGGCCCTGCTGAAGGTGGGGGGGGACTACCTGGGCGACGGGGGCAGGAGCGCCGCCGAGGAAGATGATGATGATGATGATGATGACGTGGACATCGATGATCTGGAGAACGGGTGAGTGAAATACTGAAGAAAATCGTCAGTGTCGTCAGCTTCACCGCAGATATAAATAGATCCATGATTTCAGTCGTTTGAGGCGGAAAGGAACAACTTGTGATTGTTGTGAGTCACACTTTGGTTAAGTTTCTGGTTTGTTCCGACCATAGAAATGCTCCCGACATCCGGACTCGCTCGGAGAAGACACACAAACAAACTGTGACACACTTGGAAACAGACTCATAAAGATCAGATTTATCAGCTACAAACTGAATTATATTTGATCAGACAAACTCATAAGACGTTCAAGTCTGACGTCTGTCATGCGTCAGTCAATAAAGTAAACTTTATTTGTAGCCAATTACGGATGATAACGACAAACCGATTTAGAGTAAAACGATACATGAAGAGTCAAACTGGATTAAAATAAACAGCTCTTTTTTTTTACAAGTATGAAAAGAAACAGAAATAACAAATAGATGAAAAAGAAGCTAAAATCATAAATAAACATTATGATGGTCTGCATGACCTTTAACAGACTTACCTTATTCTTCCATATTCTGCTTCTGTTATTGTTTTAAGACAGACAGTGCAGCCTAATATATAATATAAACAATGAAAATGTTTAAAATATATATAAATATATATATTATTTCATATATTTTTTTGTTTTTATTCATCACATAAATACCAATAAATATCTTTGAATGAACTGTCAAACAAAACGTTGTTAAAATATAATCAATACAAAAATGTTGCTATGTATGCTATTTAATTATAAATTAAATAAATATATTTATTGCGTGTGGATCAAAAATGAAACAAATTTACAATAAACAACGAATTTAGGAATTGATATATTTAAAATACAATGATCTAATGATCTAAATTCACTCGATAATATTTATCTGAAACAATATTATGGAATAATTTACTAATAAAACGTTCTTATTACGGTGGGACTGCCTGTAGTAGAGTAAATGGCCAGCAGAGGGCGGTGTCGCCCTCTCTTGAGCACGATGGCTCATCTCATTTATGATTCATCTTCATCCATAATTCATGAATTCAGGTCAGATGAAGGTCGCGCTGCTCTCTAATACCCCCATACTTATATATAATACATACCCCCCCCCCTTCACAAACACACATGTTCTTTGTGTGTCTCTTTGTTCCTGGAAGGGGCTGCAGTGGAATGTTTGTTTAAAGAGTCACTGACTCACCATGACTCGACACTGACCTGTGTGACTCGACACTGACCTGTGTGACTCACGGAGGCCTCGGTTCTGTCTGACACTTTCACTGACTCGAGTCTGGATCAGGGTGTGGTCACATGATCTGTTGGTTCTGCTGATCATGTGATTGAAAAACAAAACAACTTGTAAACAACTGGAAGGATGTGATCTGTGGTCGATCTCTCTGTGAGTGTCTCATGTCTCGTAGGTACGACCGCACGCCTTCGTTTTGGGCGCCATTGACGGATCGATGGCGTGTGCGTCCGGGGGTCGCGCACGTGTCTCGTGTTTTATGCCTCGTTGAACGCAGACGTTTGTGTTTCCGGATGGATGAGCGCGTCTCCCTCCCCTTTGGGGTAAACTCGGGGGGTTGCCATGGTAGCGACAAATCAACGCTGGCTCGATGCACACGTGCTTCGAAGAAAACACATTTTTTGTGAGTCGGGGTCGAGTCGCAAAAGTCAACAGCTCATGGGTTAAGTGAGTGTTTTGTGCCGCTGCTACAAATCAACATGCTTGTCTAGTTTGCTGGCGCCACCTGCTGGACATTATCCGACTAAAATAACCTTTTGTGTTAGGATCGCAAAATAAACCACAACATCATGTAGTATTGTATTTGACCTCTGACCTTAAGGGGGAATTCAAGAGTGTTAGGACCGCGTTGTGTTTCAGGGACTCGATGATTCTTCGACTCGATGGTTGTCTCTCAAGGTCAAGCGAAAGTTCTTGGAGCGTCGTGCTCGGCTGCTGGACTCGCTCCAGGTGTGTGTGAGCTCCACATCTGGAGGTCAAACTGGGTCGGCGGCGGCTCAACGGGCTTGTGTTCCGTCGCAGGCCGATTTAAATCTGGTCGTCTGTAGACTCTCACCTTTGACCTCGGGTCCTGGCTCGAGGCCGGAGTTGGCGTCGACGACGCCGACACACACTCACGTGTCTCCGGCGGAGATGGTTGCAGTTGTTGGACTCGTCCACTGATCCGTTGATCTGCTGAACCGCAGCCACATCGCGATTGTGCAACGTTGAGCAACACACACACATGTTCTGGCCTCCAGCCCCGGGAACTGGATCCTAAATCCTCGGCTAGGATTTGTGAGAAAAAGTGAAAAAATTGTGGCATGTCCAGAGAGTGGACCTGCTCCACCCCTCAGTGGACCCGCGACCCCCGCCGAGTCTCCAACGTCTCCATGGAGACGCCGGGGAATAATCCACTCTAATCCCGGCTTCCTATGATGGAAGAGTTTGGGAAGAAGGAGGGAAGTCTTGGTCAGCAGTCTGCAAGGACAGGAGGGTCAGTGTGTGTGTGTGTGTGTGTGTGTGTGTGTGTGTGGGGGTGGGGGTGTGTGTGTGTGTGGGTGTGTGTGTGTGTGTGTGTGTGTGTGTGTGTGTGTGTGTGTGTGTGTGTGTGTGTGTGTGTGTGTGTGTGTGTGTGTGTGTGTGGGACCCCCACGTTGTTCAGAGGCTGTGTTACCATGTCAACAATGCGAGCGGCAATAATAAACCCGCGTGAGGCCTCTTCACCCTCAGAGGTCACGACTCGTGTCCGCCACCAATTTCACTCCATTTCCTCCGAGTGTGATCCGGCTCTTCCTGGAGATTATTTCACGCTCCGGGTTTTATTTTCGCTCCGGACCAGACGACCTGGAACCAATAAGAGAGAAACTAAGAACAACATCACACAGTGTTTTTCACGTCGGGTCGTCTTGAGTGTCCGAGCGTTTCTTGTGATGAAGGTGAAGATAACTTTGTATTATAATGATGGAACAACAAAACATATATATACATCATTTAAAATATACAATGATAAAATGCACGAAATGAACGAAATAAAAAAATACCTAAAGAAAATAAAGATAAAAATGTTGTAAATTGCATTACAAGGAAACGATATATAAACTGTTAAGTTAATTACAATATACAATTATAATTCAAATATTAAGGAAAATTAATTGCTGTGTTTTAAACTCATTCCTTTGCTAATATTGCTTACATTTTACATTTTTGCAAATTTTGCTAACTCTTTCTGTTGTTGCTACTTTTGTTAACTTTTTCTTTAGTTGCTAATGTTGCTGAATTTTTCCATTGTTGCTAAAGTTGCTAACTTTTTGTATTGTTGCTACTTTTGCTAACTTTTTCCATTGTTTCTAATGATGCTAACTTTATCCATGGTTGATAATATTGCTTACTTTTTACATTTTTGCTAATTTTGCTAACTTTCTGTATTGTTGCTACTTTTGTTAACTTGTCCTTTAGTTGCTAATGTTGCTGAATTTTTCCATTGTTGCTAAAGTTGCTAACTTTTTCTATTGTTGCTACTTCTGCTAACTTGTTCTTTAGTCACTGATGTTGCAACTTCTTTTCAATTTTTTTTTGTCGCTAACTTTTTCCTCTAACTTGTTCTATTGTTGCTCATTTTGCAAACTTGATCTAACGTGTCTCCTTTTTTCTATTTTTGCAATTGTTGCTAACTTTATCAATTGTTGTTTTCTTGTTTTCACGTGTTGCTAATGTTTCTAACTTATTGTATTGCTCCTAATGGTGCTAACCTTTTCCATTGTTGCACATTTTTCCAACTTTCTTTCATTGTTTGCTAATGTTTGCAACCTTTTCTATTGTTGCTAGTTGTGCTAATGTCAACGCAGATATGAATATTAACCTAAATAATATTTATGTTTCGAGGACACTGAGTGTTTTTTCATTCACATCCTCTAGAATGTTGCAAAGATGGTGTTAGTGTTGATGTACAGTAGTCGACATATTGTGTTTTTTCATTTTAAATCTGAATCACTGTTATATCACCAGAGCATTAATCACACAATGTTGTTACTGCACCGGTGAAGTTTGTGTCTAAGCATCGAGTCGAGAAGCCGCACCTGAGTTGTGTAACCTGGGATTTAAAACTGGATTAAGTGAGTTTTTGTGTGTGTGTGGTTGTCGGTCGGTGTCGTCCACACGTGAGTGTGAGTAAGAAACTGAGTCAACGGTCAAAATGTACCGAGACGAGGTTGTTCTCAAATCTCAGATTAACTTCAGATTAACTTCCGATGAAGCTGCAGATGAGAAGATCCAGACGAGTGAAACCTGAAGTTTACGTCAGAACAAAGTTTCCCGTCATCACTGTTTTCAGTAGATGGAGGGAAGAGGTGGAGGAAATGTTGGTTCCCACACCCCCCTCCACCGACACACACACCCACACACACACACACCTACACACACACACACACTACAGGGTGGATGAAGGACATGCGTGGCAGCTCCTCTCACTCATTAATGCTCTCAGTCTCTTCACGAATGGGTGCCACTTTGTAATGCGCATAAGAATAAACCCCCGACTCAGCAGCTCCCGCCGGGTCATTCACTGGTGTGTTTCCACGTTAGCTACGCACCTCTCTCCCTCCGACCTCCTGCATCTCCTCCCCTCTTCCTCCCCCCTTTCAATCTCCTCTCATTAACCCTCTCAACTCCACCACTGGACCCTGCACCGGACCCTATTAACACACACACCTTCAGAACCCGTCGTGTTTGTGCGAGTCCGGGCTCGCTACACAAACTGGTTTCTCCCGGACAAGAATGTTGAACGAGTCTTTCCTGCTCTGTAAGCGACTCGCCGGTTATTTGAGTCATTGAACCGTGACTCGTCACACGTGGGGGTGAGTGACTCATTTAAACAAACCATCTGACTCGGCAACTTTATCGGTCAGAAGTTCAGCATTAAAAGTTTCTTCTTCCAGTTCAAGACGCATGAGAAATAACAGGGTTTATAGTGGAGACCAGTGGCTGCAGGAACCTGCTCAAGGGCCACAAACGGTGAGAAAAAGATAAATTAAAAACAATATTACCATAATATGATAAACTTATACTGAATAACATTTATATTCTGACAACAATACAAGAAAAAATGTGTCATATGATCAAAAATGGCTTCATTAATGGTATGTAATGACAGTAGTTGTCGCAAATATATTATTAATTTGAGAAAGAAAAGGTTTAAAAGTCATATATCATCCCCCAAAAAACATGATTACAACAAATTAGTAACAAAGTAATTGAATGACTTAAACACACCAATAAAACCCTTTTTCAATATTTACACACATTTACAACAAAGAAAACCCACTGACAATTACACGCACACAAAGACACACAATGAGACCAACAAACTAAAAACACACACTTAAACAAACAGAAATACACAACCAGACCAACACTCATTAAGTGAGAAAAATAGTTTATGATAAAATAGAGTAAATAAAGTTGTATTTATTTATCTGGCGCGAGTGTAGCTACGACTACACAACAGACCTGCAGTGACGGTTGGAAGAGTCCAACTGATCCGGGTCCAATGTTGACTCTGCAGGAGTGGCTCCAGGTCTCAGGAAACATCTGGTCCTGGCCCCGGGGGGTCGGTTGGTGGGGGGGGGCACCATGAGAGCAGGTTCACCACTCCAGCGAGTCAACACAAACGCCATCGTCGATCGTCGTTCAGTCGTCGTGTTACAAGATCACAAACGAACTGAAAACTTTATTTAAAAAGAAACGAGTGACAGCGAAAGATGATCCTGTTTCGGTGAAATCGACTGTTATTTTCCTTCCGCTGCAGACTAAACTATGATGTACACAAGTGTGTGGGTCGACGACACAAACGAGAGGAAGTTTAGAGAGTCGGCGATGAGTAAGAAGAGCGTGTGCGCGACTGTGTTTACGTGTGTGTTTGTGTGTTCTTGTGTGTTCCTGCTGATAACGGGGTGATGTTTCCCAGGTCTGCGGCTTCTTTCAAGTCTGACAGGTTCCCAGGGTCAGACGATGACCCTTCGAGGGCGCCGTCATTACACCGTTGCATCAGCAGCTAATTACACCACACAGACGCACACACACACACACACACACACACACCAGTGAGTGTGAGAAAAACTGAGACCTGAAGTTTCACATCGGAACAAGGAAGTCTGAGCTTCAGATCTGCTCTCCGGTGAAATACTTGACTTGTCGATTTAAGTATAAAGATGCAACTATGGACGGTTGAATCTTCTTGTTGTTGGAGAACTTCCTCCATCACTCTCAGCTCTGGTAGTTCTTCTGCTCCAGTGAACACAATAGCAGTTCCTCAAACAAAAGTCTCTACTGTACTGTGGAACTGGTTCAGGCTTCACTGTGAACAAACAAACTGACGCTAAATAAAGTTAGAAACACAAAAAAGTACATAAAAAATTTACTTCTATGGTAGGATGTATTCGTTTTATCAGAATATTAAATGGTTAAAACATGTATTTTTATTTGTTTAGAATTTTTAAAATAATTTAATTCAATCATTTTTATATTGAAACAATGAATTTTTTAAATAGAATTATTAATTAAAAATAAAAATAAATCATTGTTTTTCGGCGATTTTATACCAACCTTTTTTATATTATTTTAAAGGCTAGGAATTTCTTTAAAAAAACTGCATTCAGAAAATGTATTTTTTCATTATTGGAATTAGAATTTCAAAAGCTTTGTGTTTAAAAAAAAAAAGAAACAATAATTTTAAGAAGAAATACTCGATTTTTAATGTTTAAATTATTTTAAAAAAAATTCCTTCAAATTCAAGCTTTGTAACATTAAGTTTAATGATCAATATTCTGATGGAACTGATTTACTTCCATAACTGCACACGAGGAAAGATCGGCAGGAAGTTAATGCAGTTTATTGTTAAAGGAAAAGTTCACCTAAAATTCAAGTTTCTTTCATTTTCTGCTATTGAGCAACGTTGGCTACATTTAAAGTGAACCTTTCAGACCGAAGCAAACGATCAACGCCAGCAGGCCTGTGAGGTCACATAGACGCGGCAGAAACACTTTTCCCCGCCTTGTTGACTTTAGTTCAAGTGTCAGGGGAGAGCCCAGGAACGTCTGGGGTCAATCTCGTTGTACCCGAGGTCGAGGCTCACCCAGGACCTGGACAGGTTCCTCAGGGTCGCCGGGACACTTCACCGGACTAACCTCGTTATCGTCATGTTGGTTAGAGAGCAGTTTTCACCTGAGCAGCTAAAGCGTCCCTGAACACACCACCGGGTGTGATCCCAACACTCTGAGCTCCAAACACTCGGCCACAGTGTGACCCCCCACACCTGCGGTCCCCTCACGCCAACATGCCGCTCACACACACTAACACACTAATACACACAGCAGGCCCACTTGGCCTCGGTTGCTCCGGTCCGGCACCAGGAAGAATCGGGTCTTTGTCCGCTCTGCTCTTAAAGACTCTCTCTTCGTCTTCTCTCTTCGCTCGCCTGATCAAGTCTGTGATCATGTTCTTCTGGGTCATGTGATCTTGTTCTTCTGGGTCATGTGATCATGTTCTTCTGAGTCATGTGATCATGTTCTTCTGAGTCATGTGATCATGTTCTTCTGAGTCATGTGACCACGTTCTTCTGGGTCATGTGATCATGTTCTACTGGGTCATGTGATCATGTTCTTCTGGGTCATGTGATCATGTTCTACTGGGTCATGTGACCATGTTCTTCTGGGTCATGTGATCATGTTCTTCTGGGTCATGTGATCATGTTCTTCTGAGTCATGTGATCATGTTCTTCTGGGTCATGTGACCACGTTCTTCTGAGTCATGTGATCATGTTCTTCTGGGTCATGTGATCATGTTCTTCTGGGTCATGTGATCATGTTCTTCTGAGTCATGTGATCATGTTCTTCTGGGTCATGTGACCACGTTCTTCTGGGTCATGTGATCATGTTCTTCTGGGTCATGTGACCATGTTCTTCTGGGTCATGTGATCAGGTTCTTCTTAGTCATGTGATCATGTTCTTCTGGGTCATGTGATCATGTTCTTCTGGGTCATGTGACCATGTTCGTCTGGGTCATGTGATCATGTTCTTCTGGGTCATGTGATCATGTTCTTCTGAGTCATGTGATCATGTTCTTCTGGGTCATGTGACCACGTTCTTCTGAGTCATGTGATCATGTTCTTCTGGGTCATGTGATCATGTTCTTCTGGGTCATGTGATCATGTTCTTCTGAGTCATGTGATCATGTTCTTCTGGGTCATGTGACCACGTTCTTCTGGGTCATGTGATCATGTTCTTCTGGGTCATGTGACCATGTTCTTCTGGGTCATGTGATCAGGTTATTCTGGGTCATGTGATCAGGTTCTTCTTAGTCATGTGATCATGTTCTTCTGGGTCATGTGATCATGTTCTTCTGGGTCATGTGATCATGTTCTTCTGGGTCACGTGATCATGTTCTTCTGGGTCATGTGATCATGTTCTTCTTGGTCATGTGATCAGGTTCTTCTTAGTCATGTGATCATGTTCTTCTGGGTCATGTGATCATGTTCTTCTGGGTCATGTGATCATGTTCTTCTGGGTCACGTGATCATGTTCTTCTGGGTCATGTGATCAGGTTCTTCTTAGTCATGTGATCATGTTCTTCTGGGTCATGTGATCATGTTCTTCTGGGTCATGTGATCATGTTCTTCTGGGTCACGTGATCATGTTCTTCTTGGTCATGTGATCATGTGACGAGACACCGGTACCACAGACTCTCAGTATTTGAAGAGTAACTTTAATTTCATATTATTGAGTCTTGTTTATTGCAGACATTTTTTCATTTTCTTCTGTCCATTTGGGGAATAATTGTTGCAAAAACACATTTTTACATCAGTGTTTTATTTTAAAGATAATAAATAATTTATTAGCTCAGTTGGGTTTATTTTAGGGTTTTTTTCCAGGCTTGTTTTGTGGGGGTCTTTCTCCCCCTCACAACAGTCACAGTATGGGCCCCTGAGGATATTTAACCTTGTTTTTAATGTGACCAACTGATGTTCTGAAGTCATCGCTGCTGATGTGAGAGAAGATCAGAGCGACAGAGAAGATCATCAGGTCCAAGATGAAGGACCTGAAGATCATCAGGTCCAAGATGAAGGACCTGATGATGATGATGATGATGGACTTGGACCTCTTTGTTGAACCTCATGGTCACCCTCTGACAAGGTGAAGATGTTTTGACGTGTCCTGAGGTTCGTTGCGGTTCCGATCCTGCGTGAGACTTTTGAAGAGACACAGCTGGTCGCGATCAGCGAAGAGGAGGAAGAGGAGGAGGAGGAAGAGGAGGAGGAGGAAGAGGAGGAGGAGGAGGAATTCGGGGTGTTGCCTTTTTCTATCGCTGCCTCCCTCTCTCATCGCTTCCCTCCCACCGCGAGTGCGCGAGTGTCAGACCCACTGCGGGAGTGGACCAGTCAGTACCGTGGATCATATATTTATCCAGAAGATGGTCAGTTCGAACAAAGCCGTGTGACGTTCAGGACAGTCGGGAAAACTCGCCGAGAAGATGAGCGGGCGCGTGTTGAACGGCAAAATGCTGCAGCTTCCGGCACCGCGTCGCTCCGGGAGGACCCTCCACTATCTGTCCAGGTAAACCCACGCACGCGAGGGTCGTGTCCACGAGCCTGGTCCTCGCCGGAGTCTGTCTGTGGTCTGTCGCAACTGTCGGTTCCGAGGAGCGTGAACGCAGCAGCAGCAGCAGCAGCAGCAGCGCCTCATTGATAAAAGTGCAACAGCTGCAGACGCGTGTGTGTGTTATTATATGTGTGTGTGTGTAGCATTGTTACACCGAGAGTCCAGTTAAACCTCCACTCGTGTTTTAAGACGCGTTCATGGCTCCATTGTTTTTCCCCCGATGGCAGCCGGTTCCTAGTGGGCTGAGAGAGTGGGTGTGTTCCTCATTGATCAGAACCGAACCGCATCCTACTGACCTACATTCCTGTCGGAAATTGACTGTGATTCTCCCAAAAGATGCCGTTTTTTTTGTGTTTGTTTGTTTGTTGTAGCCCACGCTGCGTGAAGATCCTCTCAGCTGTTACACAACAGTTTAAACATGTGTGTGTTGTGTGTGTGTTGTGTGTTTCATGTCAGCTCACAATCAATCTTGCTGGGTGGGTCTGAAGTGTTGCATGTAGTGAACACACACACATACACACCCCGTCAGTGACACACACTTGTTTGTGTTGATCTTAAACACACAACACACAGTGATGTATCTCTGCCGCGAGACAAAAGCACTAACACAACCTCCTGCAGCGTAACAACAATGGCGTCTGCGTGTGAAAACTAATAATATGAGTTGTGTATCGGTCGATACCATGTGTGTCACGATACAAGGGCTCTTGACGAAGTCGTAACTGCTTTGATTTGAATTGAAACCAAAATATTTCCAAACATCAGCTTTAAAAAGCTGCTGGAGTCGACTGTATCCTCTCGTCCTCAGTCATCACCAGGATTTTCATGTTGTTTTATTGTTGGGATTTTAATGACAACCATCTGGAGTCGGAAAGTTAAATTACAACACGAAAATGAGTAAAATATATATATATTTTTTTATTTTATTTTACATACACTTTAATAGAATAGAAACGCAAAAATAACTTTATCAATACAATTCTGTTGAACATCGATACAATATCATGATTTTTCAGTGTCTCGATATTTTCTTACCCTTGTATTCATAATAGCGAAAACTAAACTTGTTTTCTTAGTGTTTCTCCTGCTGAGCATGTGACTACATGTCACTTTGTGTGTCTGTCGACAGCGTCGCCCCGAATACATTTTCTTTCTTTCTTTTTTTGAGGACTGGAAAAGTTTGCTGGTGTTGTGTCATTCAAATGAATCAACTGTTGTGCGACCGTGCCAAGTGTGTTGTTGATTCAACCTCTTGCCTCAGGGTCGTCGGTTTGATCGCAAGAGCTTCAAAAACGTATGGTTGGTGCGTATTTACACAATTGTTGAGTCATTTAAAGTGCGTTATTGAGTCGATGGTTGTTGTGTTGTGACATATGAGGTGACGGCACAGAGCAGATTGTCATAAATAAATAAACACATTTCTCACAACAGTTTGATTACATTTAAACATCAGTCACACACATGTCATAAACTATAATTACATGTTAATTTAACTTGTAGTAATAACAGATTTTAAGCAGTTTTGTGTCTAAAAAAAAATCAGATTTGGTTGTTGTTTATAGTTGTAAATCAAAAAGTGTCGACAAAATGAGGGATTGTTGCTTTTATAACACAAACCCAGCTGATCTCAGCGGTACTAATGATTGACGGGGGGTTCCTCCGCCGGAGTGACTTTAACTGGCTGAACCGTCGACCCCTGCAGTGCACCATTAGAGTAAAGTGGCCTGACTTCAGTGCATTAGTCACACACACACACACACACACACACACACACACACACACACACACACACACACACACACACACACACACAAGCGAAGAGCCACTTTCACAATAGAATCCACAAACTGATGCACAATTCATTAGCGGGTCTCGCGGGAGCGTCTCCCTCCTGTGGTTGTCAGTCACACACTCTCGTCGTGCAGACAGACGCCTGAGCTGGTCCTGATCCGGTTTTGTTGTCTCAGAAAACGCCGACTCAGCACCTCCGTGTCCAACGGCTCCGGGTCAGAACCAGCATCTGTTGAGTGATCTCAACCCTGACATCATGTAACGACTCACAAGCTGCTCATTAATCCTCATATAAACCTGAGTTGCTTTAAAGTCAGTCAAAATTGTGTATTCATCCCACACCAGTATAAACAACCGGTGTGTGTGTGAAGGTTTTCTGGGGTCAAAGTTCACCCTCATTCTCAATTATCATGACAAACAAAGGACGACAATCCCGTCAAGTTGATGCTTAACCTGACCCGAGAGAGTCTGATCCATTGTTGGTGTCAAACAACAGTTGTGAGTCAGTGTGAGGTTGTTATCAGGAAACACACTGTGCTGACCGCTCGCGGACCTGCAGGCTCGGACGTCCGTGAGAGACTCTAAGCGAGCCAGCAGATGCGACACTTCCACACACACACACACACACACACACACACACACACACAGGAGCCAGTGTGCACGAGCAGAACCGGCTTATTTTCATGAGCTGGTACCTCCTGTGGTTTATTGGGTCACATCAAAGCTGCAGACCCGCAGCTGGACCCAGCAGGCCCCGGTGTTTTTAGGAAGTTCTGTAAAACTCAATTTGGCCCCAACATATCTACGATAATCACCTTTCAATCATCCGTCGCTTATCCACCGGACAGGTGACTGAGCCGCAGACGTGAGGTCAGAGGTCAGCGGAGAAGTCATCCCCTTCACTCTTTTCAGGATCACCTGGGCGACGTCCTTGAGAAGTGATCGTCTTTCTGACGATGAACCCGAGGAATGAATGACACCATTGTACTTTCGCGAGTCGATTTAACGATCGGATTTATGCTCGTACAAGTCGAAGCTCGCTCGCGTCTCCCGACAACAACCTGTCGGCGTACGTACGGAATCTGTGTCGCCTAGTGACCGCATCACAATCACTTTTTGTTATTATGTTATCATTTGGGGGGGTGTATTGGCAATATCGGGCGATACGATGCGTATCACGGTACAGGCTCAACGTTACGATATATCGTGATAGTGTAGTAACAAGTATATATGTGTAGTATTGTATATGTGAAGTACTTGACTCTGGTGTTGCAGAATTTACAGACCACATGACTCTTGACGAAGCACAAATATGTCCAAACATCGGCTGGAGTCGACTGTATCCTCTCGTCCTCAGCCACGTTGCAGGATTTTATTGGTCCTTTTTAGCTGTGGAGGACGTATTGGCTGCTGCCACCTAGAGGCAGGAAGATTAGTTGCCACGTAAAAATGAACAAACATCGTGAACATTAGCAGGTTAAGTGTAGTTTAAGGCATATAGTGAAGAAAATCTTATATACACTTCAATGAAATATAAACCATAAAAGAACTATGATTAAAAATATATTTGAAAAAAAAAAGGTTAACACTGTTTAATATGGATTCAGTGTTTTAATCTTTTTCATTTTTCTAGCGTCTCAACATTTTCTTACACCCCTTACAATCAGTTACGTATTGGGTTCAGTCCAGTTCCACCATCATGGAGTTAAACCCTCAACTTGGCAGTATTTTATTTCGGTAGAGTTGCTCACATAAAAACATTTTCCAGAGAAGTTTCGAGAGGATTCCCTGCGTGCGTTTCCAGTTTCACCCTCGGACGAGGCTGGAAACGCGGAGACAATAAAAGAAGAATCTATGAATCTGTGCTCGTCGGCGTCGCTGAGCCCAAATATTTGCGCGGCGAGCGGGCGTTCCTAGAACCTCCTGTTTGCTCTGCAGCTCACACGGAACCGCTGGATCCGTCCGTCTTGTTTTGAGTGTGCGCTCGGGCGTGTGTGGCCGCATGTGTCAGAGGATTAGGGAGTGGGACCCCAGAATACACCGGCTGGAATGCGGAGTGTGCAGCTCGCGCCCGCCCGGGGGCCAGGAATGTGGTAGAGGATCTGTGCCGGGACTTGAAGTGGCATCAGAGTCGGATGAGTGACAGCAGGTGATGCGGGAGGTGTGGCCCTGCAGGATCTCAGGAGCTCGAGTTCCCTCACGGTTTTCTTTCTCTATCGCCGAACATAAAGAATCTCATTCAAGGTCCGGTCCACCTTCTTTCACCCGGCCAAACCAGAGGTGCTGGTTCTAGATTCCACGAAAACAATGGACTTACAAATCTTGAGTTCAGACACTCCTGTCGTTGACTCACAAGTTCTTAATGTCTTCTTTCTTTTCTGTCGTGGTGGATTTCCTGTCTTTTCTACTCCTTCTCAGATGAGATAAAACTTGTGTCATTGTGTGAGTCGTTCATTATGACGGTGACCTCTAGAGATTCCAGGGATTAAGAGAAGTCTAGCAGTGAAACTAACATTTAAACAAGGAGGATCAAAGTCAAATCCATGACCTTTAAACACTTTGATGAATATAAAATCTGTTGCACTGAAGATTTTAGCCTGATTGAGTTTGACGCCCCTGGACTAGTCTCTCTCTCTCGAAGAAAACTCAGACATTCCATCCCCTTCCTGGTTGTTGGGAATTCCTGGACACGTGTAAACAAACCTCCCGTCCGCGCCGTGTCATGTGACGAATCGTCACGACCTCGTCGAGTGACCCCTGACCCCAGACGTTGTCGCGGGAGATGCCGCTTGTGCGCGGCCGGATGGTTTTTCCTTCGGCCCGATCTCGGAGCAGCTGTCAGGAGCGGTCGGGAGTTTTCCTTTCTGTCGCAGCTGCTTCAGGTTAAAGTGCTGCAACATTCAAACGCGGAACCTCCCTTTTTTCTCTCGCTGGGCGCCCCACTTTTCAAACCAAAACATCCCCAGCCGTCCGTTACGCAGCCGTTGAGTCAGCTGACGCGCCTGGAGCGCGGCCAGGCGTAACCCTACACGAGGACCCCGGTTTCTGGGGGCCTCGGCGTGGCCGGGGTTCCCCCTCGCGAGGTGCTGGACTCTGCGCCCCTCAGACTGAAGTGCTTAAGGAGGTGATTCACGACTGCTTCCTGCTCTCCCGTGGACCAGGAACATCCAGGAACTCGGTCTTAGTCACGTTCCAGCTTGAGAGTCAGCTGACCGGAGGCTGTAGATGATCACATCCATGTCACGCAACCAGTTGAGAAAGTTCTTAAGAAGTTAATCTGAAGATCATTTTTGTTCTCCAGGAGAAAAAGTCAAACATACGCACATTTAAAATACTAGAAGGAAAACATCACAATTGAAAATGAGTAATACGGTAAAAATATTTTGTGTCTTTCCTGTTGATCATCTTTCAATCCATAACTAGTTAAAATGAAGTGTCAAAACAATAACAACAACGTCTCTGAAAACCTGATGTAAATACAAGTACTTTCAAACTTTACTTCTTTCATCTCTGCTCAGTGAGGCGCTCAAGCACAGAAGTGTTTTTTTGGTGAACATTGTGACGCAACTCGGACCTTCAACCTTAAATTGATGATATAATAATGATGGTGTGAATATGAAACCATGAAAAAAGATTCTCCTTGAACATTTTGAGAGAAATATTGCAAAACTAATTAAAGAAAAAGCATTAAAAGATGAAGTTATTAAGGTTATTATTATATTGTTGATCAAATTTGATTGAAAGAGTTAAATCTTAGAATAAATAATGTAGAATCAAAATGTAATTGAACAAAAAACAGTAAAAGACGATAATAAAAGTCGAACGAAAAGTCAAAACGGTAAATAAATGAATGAAGATTATTATTATTATATTAATTATATATATATATTTTTGATTTAAAGTGTCAAATCTGAACAAAGTTATCTCAAGAGTTTGATTAACAATCATAAGAGAAAGAAAAACAGGTCCCATCAAATCGACAATGAGAAACATAGGCAAGGAAAAAACCTCGAGCAGAACCAGACTCTGGAATAAAGTGACGATAAAAGTGGTGAACACTGATGTTTGTTCATATCTTCCACCAATAATTGAACTTTGTCTACTGAGGAGGGTCAGAGATACAAGTGTCACGACTTTAAATCCTGCCACAGAAACCTTCACTATGTGTCTCACGTCTCCTGGAACTACAACCTTCCCCACAACGCTCGGCAGATCCTCGTCTCCATTTTGGGTCTGGAGGACGAGAAGAGCAGGACGACCCGACGCTGTCACAACAACGTCTCGCTCTCTTTCCCCCCCAAACAACCTTTCCCTTATATGATCTCTGGAGTGAAGCTTTCTATTCCTGGAACCTTCAGACCAGAAGGAGATGAAGAGCACGAAGATAAATTTAGTTTCTTGTTCATCTTCACACCTCAGAGTGTGCGGCAGAGACTCATTGTCATCACTAGAATGTTCTGGGCTAGTTCGACCCACACAACAACAACGACGACGACGACCCAGTGGTGTGTTCTGTCGGGTCGTCGCTCCGGGCCCCGTCAGGAGCCCCCCCCCCCCCGCTGGTCCCCGATGGCCATTTAGGGGAGCGACCTCCTCCTTGTCTCACGCTGAGCCCCCGGCCGGCTCTGATCCGGGTGGCAGATGGAATTAGCAGTAATTACGAGCTTGTTAAATCCAGCCGGCTGTGATGTCCAGGAATTGTTGCAGTGTGTGTTTGTGTGTGTGTTGTGTTGTTGCTGCTGCTGCCAGCTAATGAATTTCTCTGTTGGTTTGTTGCAGACGAGCCTCGTAATTGTCGTCGCGATTAACTGCGAGTGTCGAACAATGAGCTCATCAGGGATTCCGGCGGCAGCGAGTGAATCCACGTTTTCTCTCCATTCAAGAGTTCACGAGGTTCTAATCTTCTCTCCAGGAAGTGCTGAGTGTGCGCAGATTATCTGGTGGATTACCTCGGACGGATTATGTCGAAATAAATGAGAAAAATTAACACCTCGCTCGACGGTTAATCATCTTTAAAAACTAGTTTCACTCTTGCAATCGTTTCCTGCTGTTGTGAACGTGTGAAGGAAAGTTTTTTGGTTTGTTGTGTTGAAAAGTTGAATATCTTGAGCGTTTGTCGTTTCTGGAAACTCACCAGTGATAACGTGAACTGACGTGTTTTTATACTTCCTGAAACACATGAACAAACTCTGACACAAAATGACAACTTATAGATTTCATGAATAAAACTCGCAATTTCCAGAAACAAAATTACTTTATTGAAATAAAATTACAATTTCATGAACAAAATTACAATTTATAGAAATAAAATTACAATTTATAGAAACAAAATTACAATTTATAGAAATAAAATTACAATTTATAGAAATAAAATTACAATTTCATGAACAAAATTACAATTTATAGAAATAAAATTACAATTTATAGAAACAAAATTACAATTTATAGAAACAACATTACAATTTATAGAAACAAAATTACAATTTATAGAAACAAAATTACAATTTCATGAACAAAATTACAATTTATAGAAACAACATTACAATTTATAGAAATAAAATTACAATTTATAGAAACAAAATTACAATTTCATGAACAAAATTACAATTTATAGAAATAAAATTACAATTTATAGAAATAAAATGACAATTTCATGAATAAAACTTACAATTTATAGAAACAACCTATTTTGTTTTATAAATTATCATTTGAGATTAGATTGGTTTATCTCATCTAATCTCAAATGACAATTTATAGAAACAAAATTTAGATTTTCCTAAACAAATTTACACTTTCCTAAAATGGAAATCTAGTTACAGATATTTTAAATCTCTGGGCCACCGTACTTTTGCACTGACGACAAAAGGAAAATGTAATTCTGTTATCCTGGTGTCGATGGTTCATGTTGTCGCTCGAGTGTCGTGAAGTGTGTGTCAGGTGTGTGTGCATCGAAGGACGTTGTGAGTCCATTATCTTCCACAAACTTCTTCTCGCTGACGTTGCTGTCGTCTAAAGACTCTGAAGTGTGCGTGCGAGCGACGAGGACATGGTCTTGATCCATTTAAAACAGTCTAATGACTCCTGCAGGATCTCGGGCGAGAGCCCCCTCTGGCTCCCCGGAGCCGCCCGCCCAGTGCCAGTCTGGCCCCGTCCTACTTTCCATCCTCTCCACAGACACGTCTGATTTTACCATTTTGGGTTCTGTGACGGGCAGGACGGAAACTTCCATCTTGTCAGACGTGCCTGACCCTGAACTTCCTTCGACGGGTGATCGGGTCGAACCGGTCGGTGTGACCAGAGCTTCCTGTTTGTGTCGACACGAGTCATCGTTACACACCTGATGATTCCTGACACACTTCAGACTCGACGACAACTTCAGAAAACACATAAAAGTGGATCGACTTAACAGAGCAGCAAGTAGTCTGTAGAAGATCACAGATCAATAAACCGTCTATTTAACTCTGTGTGTGTGTGTGTATGTGTGTGTGTGTGTGTGTGTGTGTGTGAGGGGGGGTGTCGAGGTTTGTTCCCTTTCAAGTCGACGAGTAATACAGAAGTGGTTTGTGTAGAGAGGATGTGGTGAATATAAATATAAAAAAGCTTGTGTTGCTTCACACATCAACAGACTCACTGTCGTTTGTGTTTAAAATGGTTTGTGTTTTATTGTCGACTTATCGGCTTAATTGAGGAAGTTTGTGTCGTGAACTGTTAAGATTGTGTCTAGGTGTGTGTATTGGGAAGATACAATAGCTATCACGATACAGGGATTACAATACGATATACTTTGATACTGTAGCAACAAGGATATTTGTGTAGTATTTGTCGAGTACTTGACTCTGGTGTTGTAGTATTTACAGACCACATGACTCTTGACGAAGTCGTAACTGCTTTCATTTGTTTTCAAACCAAAATATGTCAAAACATCAGCTTTAAAGGAAGCTGGAGCCGACTGCATCCTCTCGTCCTCAGTCGTCTTGTGGGAATTCATTGTGTCTTGAGCTGCCGAGGACGTAATGACTGCCGCCATCTAGCGGACGGATGTTTAATTGCAACACAAAACTGAGCAAACGCTGTGAATGTTTTTTTATGTTGATTGTAAATTTTAAAAAATGATTTTATTTTCCAAACACTTTATATAATCTATGGAAGAACTTGGATGGAAACATGTGATTCGAGAGCCAACATGTGGTGTGAGTCTGCCGACGTGTCGACTCGAGTGCGATAAGGTTGTGTTTGTCAGCTCAAGTGTGTTGAAGATGAGATGCAGCCGAACCCGCTGGTGTCGCAACGACTTTCATCTCTTGTGTTTATCGGGCGTGTGGTTGTGTTACTGTCGTTGTGAGGTCCAACAATAGAAGTGTGTGGATCAGGTGATAACACAACACACATGTGTGTGTTTTCTTTTCCTCCAAGAGTGACCACGTGTCACCGTTCCTGTCGTTTAAATTCCTGAGCTTCGGTCCTTGTTCTCCAGACGGCGTCTAATCTCACCTGGAAGAGCCGATGGAAGATAAGATGAGCGGGTCTGGTTCTGGTGCCGGCGCTGATCCGAGCTGCAGATTCTTTCCTGCAGACTTGGACGGCGCTGAGAAGCCAGTGGAACGTTGAGCAGATATTTTCCTGAGCGTCGACGGCAGATTAATCCTCATAATTGCAGATTTGAAGGAGGTTTAGAGCCGCGCCGAGGATTTGGTTCAGCTCTTTAGGAGACACTTGGCGGCGGCGCTGAGGTCGACACGCGACCCTGCTGCGGCGAAGAACTTGATCAACACGTCCAGTGACGTGTCCCCGAGATGCAGGAGGACCAGTCGGGGTCACTGGGTTTTGACTGACGGTTCTATAGAGTGGAAGGGGCGGAGCCATCATAATGAGGTCGGGTATACTGTGCCGGTCTTCCGGTCGGATGCCCGTGTGGGTCACCCCGTATCCCGGGGCGCTGGGACGGAGGGGGTGGTCCGGGGGGAGGAAGTCCTCGTCGTCGTCTGGCCTGCAGACATGAGAGACACAAAATGAGCAGAAGAGATTTCTTACGTCTGACGAGGCCGTTGTGTTTCTCCATCACATCGAGGCCGAAACACAAAAGACTGAGGAAACGTCTTCAGTCGGTCCAGAGACACGTTCGCAGTTGTATCCACAGTTGTCTGAGTTGTGCCAGTTGTGTCCTGTTGTGTCCATAGTTGTGTCCATTGTCATGTCCGCAGTCAATTCCTTAGTCGTTTCCATAGTTGTGTCCTTAGTCGTGTCCGCAGTCAAGTCCATAGTCGTGTCCGCAATTGTGTCCATAGTTGTGTCCGCAGTCGAGTCCATAGTCGTGTCCATAGTCGTGTCCACAGTCGTGTCCGCAGTCAAGTCCATAGTCGTGTCCACAGTCAAGTCCATAGACGTGTCCACAGTCAAGTCCATAGTCGTGTCCATAGTTGTGTCCATTGTCGTGTCTGCAGTCAAGTCCATAGTCGTGTCCACAGTCAAGTCCATAGTCGTGTCCATAGTTGTGTCCACAGTCGTGTCCGCAGTAAAGTCCATAGTCGTGTCCACAGTCAAGTCCATAGTCGTGTCCATAGTTGTGTCCACAGTCGTGTCCGCAGTAAAGTCCATAGTCGTGTCCACAGTCAAGTCCATAGACGTGTCCACAGTCAAGTCCTTAGTCGTGTCCATAGTTGTGTCCATTGTCGTGTCCGCAGTCAAATCCATAGTCGTGTCCACAGTCAAGTCCATAGTCGTGTCCACAGTCAAGTCCATAGACGTGTCCACAGTCAAGTCCTTAGTCGTGTCCATAGTTGTGTCCATTGTCGTGTCCGCAGTCAAATCCATAGTCGTGTCCGCAGTCAAATCCATAGTCGTGTCCACAGTCAAGTCCATAGTCGTGTCCATAGTTGTGTCCACAGTCGTGTCCGCAGTCAAGTCCATAGTCGTGTCCACAGTCAAGTCCATAGTCGTGTCCATAGTTGTGTCCATAGTCGTGTCCGCAGTCAAATCCATAGTCGTGTCCACAGTCAAGTCCATAGTCGTGTCCATAGTTGTGTCCACAGTCGTGTCCGCAGTCAAGTCCATAGTCGTGTCCACAGTCAAGTCCATAGTCGTGTCCTTAGTTGTGTCCATTGTCATGTCCGCAGTCAAGTCCATAGTCGTGTCCATAGTTGTGTCCATAGTCGTGTCCATAGTTGTGTCCACAGTCGTGTCCGCAGTCAAGTCCATAGTCGTGTCCACAGTCAAGTCCATAGTCGTGTCCTTAGTTGTGTCCATTGTCGTGTCCGCAGTCAAGTCCATAGTCGTGTCCATAGTTGTGTCCATAGTCGTGTCCATAGTTGTGTCCATTGTCGTGTCCGCAGTCAAGTCCATAGTCGTGTCCTTAGTTGTGTCCATAGTCCTCTACGCAGTCGTGTCCGCAGTTGTGTCCACAGTCAAGTACATAGTTGTGTCCCCAGTTGTGTCAATAGTCGTGTCTCCAGTCGTGTCCTAGTTCAATTTCACAGTCTTGTCCACATACAATGATAACAAAATGACAGCAAACAAAAATGTGTTTTTCTACAAACTATTCAAACCAGAATCCGTTGGATTTGCTCCACAATGGAAATCTGAAGTAAACATAAATTCGATCATTGAAATAACCTCCATAAACACAATTCAACGACTTTAACGCATCAACATTTTGTTTCAACCGAAGAAAAGTCAACGTGTCTGTGACTGAAACTAGTTTTCTCTCCTGCATAACTTTTTAGCTTTAATGTCTTATGAGTTGTCATGTCATTTAAAAAAGAAAAAACAAGCTCATATTAATAATAATAATAAAAAAAGATGAATTCCGTCTTATTCTCTCCTGGTTCTGAACCTCCTTCTGTCCTTCTGCCCCGACACTCTCCTCGCTACATTAGTTAGCAGTGAATCGACGTCTCCTCGCGGACACATGGTTCGGCCATTATGACCACGAGTGAGCGAAGGCTTCGCTTTTGTCTCCTGCTCCACTGGAAGTGTGGAAAATGACTCAGGAAGTCGTAGTCATCAATTAACGTGACGGATGACCTCGAGATGATTTTCCACGAATGTGAATATGACGAGCTCACAACGTGTCATCACAAAGAAGAAGTGTTTTTTTGACGCGTCTTCTGACCGTCTTTTGTCTTGCAGCTGGGACGAGAGCAGCTCCATCAGCAGCGGCCTCAGCGACGGCTCCGACAACCTGAGCTCCGAGGAGTTCAACACCAGCCCCACGCTCAGCTCGCTGCCCACCACCCCCATCGGCTCGCGCAGGAACTCCGCTCTGGTGGTGAGTCACGTGACTTGCATGCCGAGTCAGCCATAATGTATAAAGCCGGCTTCGGATGATGGAGGTTATCTGGAGGGAACCTTTGTTGGAGTTAAAAGAGTTTTGTGCGCGTCCTTGACTGAGCGGCTAACAAATGATTTGTATTCAAAGCACACACACGCACACACGCACACACGCACACACGCACACACACACACACACACACACACACACACACACACACACACACACACACACACACACACACACACACACACACACACACACACAGGTCTGCGGCTGTGAAACACAATCCTCAGTGTATATCAGCAAAGTGTCCTGAACTAAACATCCAGCACTGAGACTGCACATACCTCCCCCGAGGGGCTCATTTCCTATGAAGGCAACTATCAAAGAAACGATATCAAGTGTTGCTCATGGTAAAGGGCGGCCTTGACAGGGAGTTGAACTCCATCTTAAAAATGTGGATCATCTAGCAACCCTAAAATAATATCAGACAAACTCACAGAGACATTTTTAAACCACAGTCACGTGAAAAGTTGGTTTATTTCCGTGATTCTGTTTTTAATTGTCAAGTTTTTATTCAGTAATGATTAGTGCTGAGGCTTTTATTCGCTATTTTCCAGACAAAGATGGATCAAATCACCTCCTTGGCAGAGGAAACAAGAGCGTTTTGATTTATTTTCACGTGGTTTGTCATCCTCGCTCCAGACTGTCCACACGACCTGCTGTGACACACTTTCCACTCCAGCTCGCTCGGCCTAAAACTTCCATTTTCACAGCCAACGTTTGTTTTTTGGGGGGGTTTTTTTAACGTTTGTAGCTTGTTTCTGTGCTCAGTTACGCTTTGAAATGTTTGTCAACATGTCTGAGAAGTTTGTCTAGGGAAGTATGTATATTTTGGTTTAGTTTTTTTGAACAATTACATTTAAAAACGTATAATATTTAATATTAATATAATATTTTCAAGTCAAATAATATATCATAAGTCAAATAATTAGAAAAAATGAACATTTTAAATGTAACTTTTTACATTTGTACAATAATAATAATAATAATGTCACATAATTCATCTGCGTACTTCCAAACATTTCAGGAGTCAGTGAATGTTAATCGACTTCAGTGAAGTCATCGGACTCGACAAGATATTTCATAGACCATTTAAACTTGGGGGCGGACAAGAAACCAAACGTATCTCAGTCACGGCGATGAATCGTCGCTCGCTCTGCCCACGAAACATCCTATAAGTTGAATCGGCGGCGGCGGATGTAGGTCACACCTCCGCAGTGAGGCTGGAACGTGGAGTAGTATTAGAGTGGGAGACCAGGAGGGGAGTGGGCGTAACCATGGCAACGGAAGAGGCGCTTTTGTCTGAACGACACAGGTCTACAACCTGACCATCTGCAAACACACACACACACACACTCCAGCCATCTGCAGTCATGCTTCCAGGCCAGAACCAGGGGCGACCCACCCGCCCCCGCCCCCCCCCCCAAAAATAAAAATGACACCGTCACCATGGCAACCACCACCATCATCATCATCATCATCATGGATTGTCTTATCTGACTTCATGTCGGACTGAAATTCTTTGACGGTTTCTCTTTCAGCCTGAAGCTGTTTCTTTGTTCCGCGCCTCTTCAGACACACACACACACACACACACACACACACACACACACACACACACACACACACACACTCCCCCCCCCCCCTCAGCTGAGCCTCTCCTCCCACGTCACTGATTCACTCCACGGTGAAGAGGATGAAGAGAGACAGATATAGATTTTGGGAAGATGCTTTTTTCAGGATTTAAAAAAAAATGTTTCTCATGAGAGTTACACACTTGACTTGAATACAAATAATATCAGTGGGTTTGAATTGTCCAGCTTCTCTCTTCGATGCTCCATCTATTCTAATTATCGGAGACATTTATACTCTATTTTCCTTATCTTCTCCTATTTTTAATTTTCTTAAATAAAGAGATGATCCACAATAGTTTATTTTATTAATAATATTATCAGAACCTTTAATATTCAGAGTCAATGAATACAGGGTGATAATAACTGTCGTTTTTAACTAGTAGTTTCGAGGATGATGGAGGAAGTCCAAGTGTGTTTTCAACACACAAACTTCCTTCTTTTCCAACCGTGGAGGTCACGTGACCCGACATCCAGCCGGTGGAAGAGAAGCCGTCGCACAAAAGAGCCGTTGTTCCTGATAAGGAGTTTGTTTATGAACGTTGTTGTTGGCAGCGTTCAGCCGACAAGTCAACACTCGCGGATGAGAGGCGGCCGACGACCCGCCGGGAGAAGCGTGTGAGGTTTGCGGGAGGAAGAAGAAGAAGGGGGCGTGGCCTCAAGTCAAACTCAAGCCTGTGTCGAGTCATTTGATGTGACTCAAGACACTATATTGGTGTTAAGATCCTGGTCTTAGCGAGGGATCAGCAGCGTCAACAATCCTACTCATGAAAAAGAGCAAAAACTGGTTTTGTAGGAAATGAACTCGATGATTGTTTCAAGGTCATAGGTCAAAGGTGTGTTTTTTTTTTTCTCCTTCCAGATGCGCACGGACGCCGAGAAGAGGTCCCTGGTGGAGAGCGGCCTGTCCTGGGACGGCGAGGAGGCCAAGCCCGGCCGCAGGAGCGTGGGCAGCTACGACCCGGCGAGCCTCAAGTCCGAGTCGAGCCACCGGTGGAAGAAGAGCCGACCCCCGGGGGAGGCGGGCGAGGCGGTGGTGAGGGGGGAGCTGAAGAAGCCGCAGACCCTCGGTCACAACAATGCGCTGAGGAAGGGGAGGAACCCGCCGGTGGGCGTGACCTCGCCCATCACGCACACCGCTCAGAGCGGGCTGAAGGTCGCATGTAAGTCCAGACGGATTCTTAATTCATTACAATTATCTGGTCTTTGTTTGTAAACTGAGATTGTCACATTCTGACTAGGAGTATCACGATACAGGGTCAACGATACGCTATATAGTGATACTGTAGCAACAAGTATATATGTGTAGTATTGTCGAGTACTTGACTCTGGTGTTGCAGAATTTCCAGACCACATGACTCTTGACGAAGTCGTAACTTCTTTCATTTGTTTTCAAACCAAAACATGTCCAAAAACAAGCTTTAAAAGCTGCTGGAGTCGACTGTATCCTCTCATCCTAAGTCATCTTGCAGGATTTATTTGTTCCTTTAGCTGCGGAGGACTTATTGACTGCTGCCATCTAGAGGCAGGAAGTTTAATTGCAACACAAAAATGAACAAACACCGGGAACATTTGCAGGTTAAATGTAGATAAAATCATATAATATAGAGCATCGTATTGGATTATACATTTAAAAAATTTGAATTATTTTATTTGGCACTTAATTGAAATATGTTAAAAGAACTATGGTGATATTTGAAGGCGAAAAAAAGTATACACTGCTGTTTAAGACGGATACAGCTATGTAAGTATCCTCTCGTCCTCAGTCATCACTAGGATTTTATTGTTAATTTAGCTGCTCAGGACCTAATAACTGCTGCCTTCTAGGGGCAGGAAGTTGAATTGCAGGACCAAAAAAAAAAGGGGAAAAAAATGTTATATAGTGCTGTTGAAAATTGATACGATGTTGTGGAAAATATATTGCAATATTCAAGTTTATCGATATTTCCTTACACTCCTAACCGTGATGGACGGTTTCTCTCACTGCACAGCTGCAAACCAACCCCCCCCCCACTCGGCACAGCAGTGCCATGTATCAAACGCCCCTCGCCTGCCTTCCTGCCAACTCGCCCGCGCAAAAACACTTTTCTTCTCTGTGCGACTGTCTTACCCTGTCAGGACTTTATCGCCTCCAAATAAAGGGTCTGGACCTAAAACAACAGGGCCAAAGACGAGGCCCGTCGCCATGGCAACGGCACCTTTTCTCTGTAAAAATAGAAGAAACTCTTTTTTTGTTGTGCGTTGCATCTCTTTGAGGTTCTGATCCGTGACACGCCAGGGCGACCACACAAAACATACACACACAGACGCACACACGCGAGCAGCGACACAGAATCACAACAACAGGACGTTTGTGGTCCTCGTGTGGGGATTTTTGTGTGCGTCTGTTGTGTTGATCGAGTCGATCTATAATCCAAGGCGGCAGAAAGATTGTGTGTCAGCAGTGCAGCTGTGTGAAATCAAACAGCTGTGTGTGGATAGAAGGTTAGTCGTGACATCACGTGTGTGTTCAGTGTCGTCTCTGCGAGTCGAACGAATACACTTAATTTTCATGTTTACATTAGACACCGTGTCACATTCCTGCCAGATACAATAACTTAAGTGTGTGTTTGCTCGGCCGCCGCACACACGTGTGTGTGTGTGTGTGGGTTTATAAATACTCCAAAGTGAGTCCAGATGTGAGCGCCGGTGTGTTCTGACACTTGTGTGGCCGTTTAATCGACACCTAATGATATTTGTTGGCTTAATAACTTCCAGTCCAGTCCAGTTTGTCTCCGACCGCTCAAGTGCGAGAACAAGACATTTCCCAGCAGCCTCTGTTTCACCCGGCTCCGCCCGTCCTCCCCTGTGACTCGTCAAACGTGTGGAACTTTTACTTTGAGACACGATCTGTTAATGCGAGTCGCAGTTTTCCACCACAGACCTTCGTGTCAGCCGCAGACTCTCACTCGCTTCACAAGTTCAGAAGCATATTTGCACTTTTGTGACAAGTCCAGAGACACTTTTGCACTTTTGTGAACGAGTCCAGAGACACTTTTGCACTTTTCTGATCGAGTCCAGAGACACTTTTACACTTTTGAGACGAGTCCAGAGACACTTTTGCACTTTTGTGACGAGTCCAGAGACACTTTTGCACTTTTTTGACAAGTCCAGAGACACTTTTGCACTTTTGTGACAAGTCCAGAGACACTTTTGCACTTTTGTGACGAGTCCAGAGACACTTTTGCACTTTTGTGACAAGTCCAGAGACACTTTTGCACTATTCTGATCGAGTCCAGAGACACTTTTACACTTTTGAGACGAGTCCAGAGACACTTTTGCACTTTTGTGACGAGTCCAGAGACACTTTTGCACTTTTGTGACAAGTCCAGAGACACTTTTGCACTATTCTGATCGAGTCCAGAGACACTTTTACACTTTTGAGACGAGTCCAGAGACACTTTTACACTTTTGAGACGAGTCCAGAGACACTTTTGCACTATTCTGATCGAGTCCAGAGACACTTTTACACTTTTGAGACGAGTCCAGAGACACTTTTGCACTTTTGTGACGAGTCCAGAGACACTTTTGTGACAAGTCCAGAGACACTTTTGCACTTTTGTGACGAGTGCAGAGACACTTTTGCACATTTGTGATCGAGTCCAGAGACACTTTTACACTTTTGAGACGAGTCCAGAGACACTTTTGCACTTTTGTGACGAGTCCAGAGACACTTTTGCACTTTTGTGAACGAGTCCAGAAACACTTTTGCACTTTTGTGACGTGTCTAAAAACACTTTTGCACTTTTGTGACGAGTCCAGTGACTATTTTGTGTCGAGTCCAGAGTCAACTGGATCTGAAACTTCTTCTTACGGTTCATTTTTCTTCCAGGCGCCTCCAAGGCCGACGTGAAGCCGATGGACAAGAGTCGTCTGGCCCTGAAGAGTTCTGCGCTCCAGCGCTCGTCCTCCGATGCAGGGAAGGATCAGCGGAACGGGTCCAGTGAGCAGCGTAAGCCGCCATCCGGCCTGGTCCGACCTTCGACAGGTGGCAACTTCGGTTTCAAGAAGCCCGGTCCAGTTGGCTGCAACGGAACGCAGAACGCGCCCTCGAGTATGAGCTGCAGCGGAATTCCTTCTCCAGCTGTTAGCAAGACTCCCAAAACCTCCGGAATTCCCGTCAAGCCGGGAGTCGGGACCAACACCCGCAAGACCAGTCTGGACGTGTCCAGTAACGACCCGAGTGGGTTCCTATCGCCCACCGCCAGAACCTCCCTGCAGTACCGCTCTCTGCCTCGCCCGGCCAAAACCAGCACCTTGACGCTGACCCGGCCCAGCTCGGCCCGCCCGGTCAGCACCACCGTGGACACGAGCACGAGCCTGGTGAAGCCCTCCACCACAACGCCCCAGAGCCTGAAGCTCAAGGACCAGAAGGCCAACGGTCGTCGGATCCCCAGCCCGGGACCGGTCAACCAGACGGACCGGGAGAAGGAGAAGGAGCGGGCCAAGGCCAAAATTGTGGTGTCTGACTCAGAATGTGGTGGTCCGCTAAAAGGAGGTCCCACTCCCTCAGAGAACAACTTGAAACTGCAGGGTCTGAGACCTCCAGGCCTCGGCAAAGGATCGGACCTGCCGTCTCCGGGCTCGCACCGAGTGCGCAGCCTCAGCAAGCCTCCGTCTGTGATCCAGCTGGACAAACTCAGCCTGGACGTGGACTACCAGGACTCTTTACCCCCAAGGATCGCTCCCTACTCTAAGATCCAGGACCTGCAGCACAGCCCGGCCCCACTCGGCAACTCCTCGTCCCGGTTCTCGGGGTCCGGGATGGGTCTGGGGCCTCGACAGGTGACGTCTCTCGGGGTGGAAGGAAACACCTCTCCGCTGCTCCACCCTCGCATGTCGGGCCTCCACCGCAGCATGGAGTCGCTGCCCTTCCAGATGAGTCTGGCTCCGGAGCCTCACGGCCGGGAGAAGGACCGGAGGACGTCTGGGTCGTGTTTCACCTCGGAGACCAGGACCAGACAGGAAGTTCCTCCTGTCGGCTGGAGCTCCAGCGGGAAAATGACGTCGGCAGACGGGTGAGATTAGAAGACGCAGACACACACACACACACACACACACACACACACACACACACACACACACACACACACACACACACACACACACACACACACACACACACACACACACATGTATAGTGACGCACACACACACATATATTCACTCACACACATACATTCATATAGTCACTCACACACACAAAAACAGACACACATTTAGTGACACACACATAAAGTCAATCACAAACACACACACATATATAGTGACTCTCACACACACACATATAGTCACTCACAATCTCACACACATGCACACACACATAGTGACTCACACACTAACATATGGACACACATGTGTATAGAGTAAAAGTCACCTATAGTTGAATACATATCATTTCACACACACACAAATTGTCATACACACATAGTCACACACAACCATACACATTCATAGAGTCACACACACATAAGATCATACACCCTAACCCCTATACACACAGAGACGATCACAAACTTATACAAACATTCACACTCAGTAACACACTCACAAGTGGGCGCACACACGTATAGAGATATACACACATACACAAAGATATAAACACACACATAGAGATATAAACACACACATGGAGATAAACACACTTGCATAGAGATACATAAAGAGATATACAAACACATAGAGACACACACTCACACACACTCAGATCTGTCACAGTTCTGCTTCAAAAGCTCCTCTGTGGGTATTCTGAGGTACTGCAGCGCTGAACATTGATGTATTTTATTTTATTCTTTTGAAGACATCAGGGGTCGTGACCTTCAAATGTGACCTTTACTTCAAAGTGTTGTCGAGTCACCATGAAAGAAAACAACAGCACAAAAAATATATATATATTATTATTATTGTTATTGAAAAGGAAAATGTTTCACAAGAGATACACAATAGAAAAACATAAAGAATTCTTATAATGATTTTTAAGTCATGAGCTGCTGGAAGTAGTTAAAAAAACAAGACTCTTGTTGTCGTTTAACCAGGTTTCTTTGATGACAAGTTGATGATCGCATGTGTTTCCTGTGTTTCTGTGAAAGAGTTTAAACCACAGATCATTAATTCAGACACTAAAAGACACAGTAAATCAACACGGAGACAAAAGTCAGTAAAAGCAGCTGCACACACTCTCGCGCTGACACACTGTTATCAGCTCCTCTGTTATCTCCTCTAATGATGTGCTTCCCTGCAGCTCCCACAGAGACCGGAACACGCTGCCGAAGAAGGGTCTGAGGTAAGAGGGTCTTCACGCAGATGTTCTGGACGTGTAACCTAACTTAAGTGTTTGTTTGCGTCGCAGCTTCAACAGCGCCGTGCAGCTGGAAGAAGGGGGGAGGGAGAAGGAGGGGAGGAGACACTCTCACACTGTGGTGGGCCTGTCAGACTCCCTCACCCTCCCCCTGCTGTCGTCTCCCACCTCTCTCCCCCGGACCTCCAAGCCCGGCGTCGGTGCGTTTCCACGAGTCAGAACTTTCCACACGTCCACTCGCTCTCGCTGACCCCCCGGTTCTTCTTGTCTCTCTCTCAGTGTCCAGCCCGGTGAGCGGACCCCCCAGGATGACTCGGTCCAACAGCATCCCGACCCAGGACTCCTCTCTGGAGCTCTACACCGGGTCCCCTCTGGGCAGCACCTTGTCTCTGGCCGAGCGCCCCCGCAGCATGGGCATGGTTCGCTCCGGGTCCTTCCGAGACAAAGACAGTGACGAAGGTACTTCATACAGTTTCCATAACTCACTGAGTTCTGTGACTCAATATTATGAGTCACTTCCTGTTGTTGCTTTTTGGTCAAACGACTCTTTTATGAAGTACAAGTATAAACAAGTATATATTTGTAGTATTTTCGAGTACTTGACTCTGGTGTTGTAGTATTTACAGACCACATGACTCTTGACAAAGTCGTAACTGATTTCATTTGTTTTCAAACCAAAATATGTCCAAACATCAGCTTTAAAAGCTGCTGGAGTCACTGTATCCTCTCGTCCTCAGTCATCACCAGCATCTCACAGGGTTTTATTGTTACTTTAGCTGCGGAGGACGTAATGACTGCTGACAAAAATAAACAAAAACACTTTAATATTAGCGTTATTTATTAATTAAAGAATAAAAGACACATGATTTGATATATTAAATAAGAATTTAAGGGCAAAAATTGTATATATTTTTTTGTAAGTGTATCAATATTTCTGATATTTGTGATGATGATGCACAGTAAATTGAAAGAGATGAAAACAAATAATTGATTAAAAATACATAAATAAAATGAGATGACTAAAGTAGAATAACAGACTTTTAAAGTGAACATTAAAACTTTTTTTATTTCATAAAATTAATATATTTATACACAGCATATATAGATTATTATTCCTATGACTTTTATGTTTGTTGAGAGAGGGTTTGATGTGAATTACAGAAACTGATCCACCTCATGGGAGCTTCAAAACGGCACTAAAATAGACAAAAAAAAAGTTCCATCAAACATTTCTCTGGTTTTCAAGTTAAAAATAAACCACTGAACGTCATTATTCAGACCCAAAGGTTCAGCCTTGTGTTCTGGACAAACATCCATCACACGTCCTTGACGTAGGTCGGGTCGTGGGGGCAGCAGCCGGAGCTAAAGAGGTCCAGACTCTCCTCTCCTAAGGTGTCGAGCCGGAGTCACGATCTCTGTTAAAAACACACAACCAGTTGTGAAACGAGCCCAGAGAACATCTAGGATGTGATCCACATGTTGTCGCTGCTCTTTCTAACACTCGCACTTCTGTTCAGTTCACGGCTCTGTGATCTCGCTGGCGTCCAACGCCTCCTCCAGCTACTCTTCGGTGAGTGTCGGTGGTATACAGACTCAGGTAGCTACAACGTCCACTCTCTGTTGTGTGTGTGTGTCTGTGTGTGTGTGTGTGTGTGTGTGTGTGTCCTCGCAACTAAACACTCCAGCTGCTCCTCCTGCTGTTTTCTCGACTAACATTTTGACGTTTCTTCTCCTGCTGCCGCCGACAGGCTGAGGAGAGGGTCCAGGGTGAGGTGAGTGTTGCTGTCCCCTCGTTTTTTTCTCTCTGACCCCGCCCCCCCCCCAGCGTGTGAGGATGTGTGAACCCGTCTGTCAATCATCAAGGTTTCTTGAAGGGAGGTCCTGTCATGACGACTCGTTCTTTTTTCTTCACAGCAAATCCGGAAGCTGAGGCGAGAGCTGGAGTCTTCGCAGGATAAAGTTTCGGCTCTGACGACGCAGCTGACCGTCAACGTGAGTACAGACGCACACGTCCTGCTGCTGGAGGTTGTAGGTTCAAGTCTTATGAAGGAGGCTCCTCACTGAGGGGGTTCTGATTGGATGTTCCTTCAGATGATTGGGTTCAAGATGAGTTTTTGATCAAAGGTTTGTTTGATGGTTGATGATAAAGGTGATGAAGATGACAACAACGATGAAGATAAAGATGATGATGAAGATGATAACAATGATAAAGATGATGATGATAACAATGATAAAGATGATGATGATGATGAATAAGACGATGGTTGTGGAAACGATGAAGATGAAGACAATGGTTGTGAAGTTGAAGAGGATATTTGGGAAGATGATGATGATAATGAAGAAGATGATGATGATAATGATATGAATGGTTGTGAAGATGAAGACGATGATGGTAAAGATAATGATGATGAAGATGATGGTTGGGAAGTTAAAGACAATAGTGGTGAAGATGATGATGGTTAAGAAGATGATGATGATGATAATGGAGATGATGATAGTAAAGATGATGAAGATGACAAGGACGATGGTTGTGAAGATGAAGAAGATGATGGTAAAGATGATGATGACATAGATTGTGGTGAAGATGATGAAGATGACATGGATGGTTGTGAAAATGATGAGTATGATGCAGACGATGATAGTAAAGATGATTCTGATGACGACATGGATGGCTGTGAAGATGAAGGATGATAGTGGGGAAGATGATGATGATGAGGATAAAGGTGATGATGAAGATGATGATGATGAAGATGACATGGATGGCTGTGAAGATGAAGGATGATAGTGGGGAAGATGATGATAATGATGATGATGATTACATGGATGGTTGTGAAGATGAAGAGTATGATGAAGACGATGATAGTAAAGATGATTCTGATGACGACATGGATGGCTGTGAAGATGAAGGAAGATAGTGGGGAAGATGATGATGATGAAGATAATGATGATGATGATAATGAGATGGATGGTGGTGAAGATTATGATGATGAGGACGACGGTTGCGAAGACGCTGATGATGATGATGATGATGATGATGATTCTGATGATGATAATTGAGTAAATATTTTCTTCTCTTGAACAGGCGAACCTGGTCGCCGCCTTTGAGCAGAGTCTGACCTTGATGACCACTCGTCTGCAGAGCCTGTCCATCAGTCACGAGCAGAAGGTGAGGCGTCGTACTGTAGACACTAGCTACGATGGTGTGAATGTCTGACACGCTGCTGCTGTGCAGGACTCGGAGCTGATGGAGCTGCGGGACACCATCGAATCCCTGCAGGCCAAGAACGAGGAGGCTCAGGCCGTCATCCATGTAGCTCTGAACGTGCCCGACAGTACGATGTGCCAGCATGAGCGAGTCTCCTGCGGCGTGACGCTCACTCCTCTCTCCACAGACTCCAGCATGCGGCGCCAGAACTCCTGCGAAAGCATCTCCAGCCTCAACAGTCTGACCAGCATGTCCAGTCTGGGGAGTCTGAAGGACCAGGAGGCCAAGAAGAAGAAGAAGAAGAGCTGGCTGAGGAGCTCCTTCAACAAGGCCTTCAGCATCAAGAAAGGCTCCAAGACCTACTCGGACATCGAGGAGATCGTCACGCCCGACTCGTCCGCCCCCAACTCGCCCAAGATGCTCCACGAGACGTCGGAGGACTGTCAGACCACCGACTCCTCCTCGGCGTGAGTGTCAACCATCTGTGTATTACAATACAGGGTCAACGATAAAATATGTTGCGATACTGTAGTAATATATGTGTAGTAATGTGGAGTACTTGACTCTGGTGTTGTAGTATTTACAGACCACATGACTCTTGACGAAGTCGTAACTGATTTTGTTTGTTTTCAAACCAAAATATGTCCAAACATCAGCTTTAAAAGCTGCTGGAGTCACTGTATCCTCTCGTCCTCAGTCATCACCAGGATCTCACAGGATTTAATGTGGAGGACTTAATGACTGCTGCCAAAAATTAACAAAAACACTTTGAATATTAGCCTTATTTATTAATTAAAGCATCAAATATATATGATATGGAGTCACTGTATGCTGGAGTCACTGTATCCTCTCATCCTCAGTCATCACCAGGATCTCACAGGATTTCATTGTTACTTTAGCTGCGTAGGACGTAATGGCTGCTGCCAAAAATGAATAAAAATGCTTTGAATATTAGCGTTATTTATTAATTTAAGCATAAAATATATATGATATGGATTCACTGTATGCTGGAGTCACTGTATCCTCTCGTCCTTAGTCATCGCAGGATTTGTATTTTTCATGTAGCTGAGGAGGATGTTGTTGCTGCCATCTAGTGGCTGGAAGTCTAACTGCAACACAAAAATGAACAAACGCTGTGTATAAAGATGACAAAAATAATATGATTTGAGAGACAAAAAACTATTGTGCTGTTGAACGTTGATCGCGTGAGGATGATTTCTAACCCCCCCTGGTGGCGACTGCAGGGTGGTGGAGGGGAGCGAGGACGGAGGCGACCGGGCGGTGTCGGAGCTGCGCTCGGAATTGTGGGAGAAGGAGCGAGCTCTGACCGACATCCGTCTGGAGGCGCTGAGCTCTGCTCACCAGCTGGAGCAGCTGAGGGACGCCATGAACAACATGCAGGTGAGTGTCGGCTCCACCGGAGGGCGCTCCTCCTCGCCCGCAGTAGTAACTCCCGAGTGTGTGTCCAGTCCACGGTGGAATGTCTGAAGGCGGAGAACGACCACCTGAAGGTGGGCTCGCCGGCCCAGCCCGCTGGACCCTCCTCGTCCACGTCGCAGCCGTCCGGGCTGGCGTCGTACCTGGGAGCGCCGCCGCTGCTGCAGCCCGTGAGCATGACCCTGACCAAGTCCTTCAGCCTCAGCATGAGCGAGTGCAGGGGTCCAGGTGAGTCCAGGTGGACCCTCCACGCTGAAGACATGTTCACTCACACAGTGTCACGTTTCTCTCCGTCAGACGAGGCGTCGGCAGAGACTCTGAGCGTGTCGTGTCAGCGCGACGAGGTCTGTGCCCGAGTCCTGGTCCGCAGCGCAGACCCTGTGGAGGTAAGAAGAACCTGGTGCTGTTAGATAGTTTGTTATGACTCGAAAGAAACTTTATTTTCTGACTTGAAATTGATTTATTGGTTTTTATAACTATTCAATACCCAAAAGGTTGTTTTGATCAGAAAAACAATATTTTCAAGAGCTTCATTTTTTTTAAATTAAATTATTTTTATTGTTTTTTTTACTGAAAATGTATTTTTGATTGAAGCAACTTATTTTATTGAAAAGTTTGATCGTAGCTACTTTTTTTAAACTAAATAATAAAAGACACAAATCTGCCTTAAAAAGTTGTCGTGAGCCGCTACAGACCAGTCGTACACTGCCATCAAGTGGTTGCATGTTGTAAGTTCAGGAAAACTTTTCAACCGTTACAATTTCTATTGAAATGTTATATTTTTCAATGATTAAAGTCAATAGTACATTAAAAGTTTGCATTTGTTTTCTTTTAATAATTTAATCAAATAAATGTTGTTTTTTTTACACATAGTTTAATATTCTAAAAAACATTTTCTAAATTCAAAATTTCTTCATATCCAGCCTTTTTGATTCAATATATAAATGTTGGTTCAATGAAACACAGAGAACAACATTCCAGCCAATCATGTAACACGCAGACGATCATGTGACTGTGATGATACAATTTTGATATATATATATATATATATATATATAAAATTTAATAAATCTTTTTTTTTATTGAATTTCAATATTTAATTTAATTGATTCTTTTTATCATTATTATTATTTCTAGCATTTTATAAAAATGTTAAATGTTAAATGTTAGTTTAATAATAATAAAAGTGCCAAAACAATTCAAATAAAAATGCAATTAACATATTAAATTCAATATTAAATTCAATATTTTTTCTATCACTTCCTAAAAGGATCCATGATCCTGTGGATCCATGTATTGAGTGTGTTGTCCTTCAGGGCACCAAGCGTCCTCAGGACCACTATCTGGGCTCGGTGCTGGTCAGCGGTCGCACCGACTGGACGACTCTGGACTCGCTCGTCGTCAGAACCTTCAGAGTAAGTCCTCCACGAGTGTGTGTCACGTGACCAGAACCCTAACGTGGTCTCCTCGCCCCAGGACTACCTGACCACGGTGGACCCCACGACCAGCCTGGGTCTCTCCAGCGACTCCCTTCTCTCGTACCAGCTGAGCCAGGGGGGCGCGCGGGTCATCGGGGGAGAGAGACCTCCCGGGGGTCCGCATCGCTGTCTCGGCAACGGACCGGCTCACATCGTGCTCGCCCTGAGGGGTGAGAGGATGACGCCCGCGAGTCATGTGACGCCTCGATGTGACGCCCACGTGTCCCCCTACAGGTCTGCAGGAGAACTGCCTGGACTCGCTGGTGTTCGAGACCCTGATCCCGAAGCCCATGATGCAGCACTACATCAGCCTGCTGCTTAAACACCGGCGCCTGGTTCTGTCCGGGCCCAGCGGGACCGGGAAGACTTACCTGGCTCAGCGTCTGGCTCAGTACATGTTGCAGCGCAGCCAGCTGGAGGCGCCAGGGGGCGATGTAGAGTCACTGAGCGAGAGCCGCCATGCAGCCGTGTCCTTCAACATGCACCGGCAGTCGGAGAAGGTGAGCAGACCTGCTAGGATTAGATGATTGAATTCAACCATTTAAATGTTCTTTAATGGAAATGTTGTTTTTTAAGCATTTTATTATTAATGTTTAACTATATTCAATAATTTTTATATACTGTTGAGAAGTTACATTTTTTTATTTTATTTAAAAAAAACTTTAAGATTATATATTTATAATTTTTTTATTTAATATATATTTTATTATTCCTAGAATTGTATTAAAAAATACAACAACATCATTGTTATTCTACTCATAGAATTTAATTTTTTAATTCCAAAAATCCAAATTTTCTAATTTTAATTTTGTTTTTATTTCTATTATTTTATAAATATGTTGGTATAATAGTGCTGACATTTTTTATTTATTTCAAAAGGCTATAAAAAATATTTAAATTAATAAAATGCACAGATTTTTATAATTTTTATAATTAAAATATAATAAAAATCCTTAATGTTGAAATGTTTTAATGCAATTATTAAAAAACAAAAAACTAATTCATAATTATTAATTAAAATCGATGCTAATAAAAAAACAAAAATCTGTTCTACGTTGAGTCAAGTCTGCAGTTGAGGAAAGAAGTCTACAAAATAAAAGCCTCTAAAAACCTAGTTCCTGATCAACATATTCTTCTGCTGCAGGACCTGCAGTCGTATCTCTCAGACCTGGCCAATCAGATCGACCTTGAGAGCGGCGCCGACACGCCTCTGGTGGTCATCATCGATGACATCACCGACCCCGCCGCCCTCACGGAGCTGGTGAACGGAGCGCTGACCTGCAAGTACCACAAGTGGTGAGTCAGGACGTGATGGTCGAGGTGAAGGTTGAGATGTTCACACGTGTTGATGTTTCAGTCCGTACGTCATCGGAACCACCAACCAGCCCGTGAAGATGTCGTCCAACCACGGGCTGCACCTGAGCTTCAGGTACGCGAGGTCACATGTTCTGATGGACTCGTGTCTCTGGTCCAGATCTTTACGTTCCTCTTTCTGTTTCTCTTCAGGATGGTGACGTTCTCCAACAACGTGGAACCATGCAACGGCTTCCTCGTCAGATACCTGCACAGGAAGGTGGTGGAGTCCCAGCAGAAGGAGGAGCAGGAACCTGCGCGACACCAGACCCTGATGTCGGTGCTGGACTGGATCCCTCAGCTGTGGTACCACCTGCACACCTTCCTGGAGAAACACAGTACCTCGGACTTCCTTATAGGTAAGACCACCATGAAGATGAAGATGAAGATGAAGATGATGAAGATGAAGATGAAGATGATGATGATGATGATGAAGATGTTGAGGATGAGGATGAAGATGTTTGATGATGAGGATGATGATGAAGATGTTTGATGATGAAGAGGATGATGTCCATGATGCTATTGATGATGAGGATGAAGATGAAGATGATGAAGATGTTTGATGAAGATGTTGATAATGAAGATAGTGAAGATGTTTGATGATGAGGATGAAGATGTTTAATGATGATGATGAAGATGTTTGATGAGGATGAAGATGTTTGATGAAGAAGATATTGATGATGAAGATGTTTGATGATGAAGAGGATGATGTTGAAAGTGATGATGAAGATGTTGATGAGGATGAAGATGAAGATGTTGATGATGATGAGGATGAAGATGTTGATGATGATGATGAGGATGAAGATGTTGATGAAGATGAAGATGATGATGATGAAGATCTTGATGATGAAGATGTTGATGAAGATGATGAAGATGTTGATGATGATGAGGATGAAGATGTTGATGATGATGATGAAGATGTTTAATGATGATGATGTAGATGTTTGATGAGGATGAAGATGTTGATGATGAAGATTTTTAATGATGATGATGAAGATGAGGATGTGTTGGTGATAATGATGAAGATTTTGATGAGGATGATAATGAAGAAGAGAAAGATGTTGATGATGATGAAGATGAGGATGATGAGGATGATGATGATGATGATGATGATGAGGATGAAGACGAGAAAGATCTAACCCGAGTCTCCCTCAGGTCCCTGCTTCTTCCTGTCGTGTCCCGTGTCAGTAGCAGAGTTCCGCCCGTGGTTCATCGACCTGTGGAATCTGTCCATCATCCCGTACCTGCAGGAGGGCGCCAAGGACGGCATCAAGGTGGGCGGAGCCTCATGAAGACTCTCCGTTGTCTCTGACTGACGGTGTTTGTGGTGCAGGTCCGAGGGCAGAAGTCCGTGTGGGAGGACCCGGTGGAGTGGGTGAGGGGGACGCTGCCCTGGCCCGACGCTCAGCAGGACCAGTCCAGGCTCTTCCACCTCCCTCCCCCCAGTGTCAGCGCACACAGCGAGGCCCAGAAGAAGCCCGTCAAAGACACCCCGCCCCCCAGCACGCTGGAGTCCGACCCCCTGGTGAGAAAGTCCTTGGTCATTGTAGGATTATCTGGGCTCCATACATCATGTCTGTCACCTGGTGACACACTTTTGTCATTATTTACCATATTTATTTCATTTGATGAGTTGTTACCTCTTAGACAGACGCAAAGTTTAAGCAGTATTTTTGTCTTTATTTATGTTATTAATATTTGAATTAAATAAAAATACTTTAGAAACTTTTTCTTTTTTTTATGTTATTCACTACTATTTTAACTCTAATTTAAATAGAAAATATATAATATAATAGGGTTTTTGTTTTACTACTTTTAATTAATCTATTTATGTTATTCATTACTATTTTATCTCTGAATTAAAGGAAAAAAAATCATTTTTCTTTCTATTTTAACTCTTGATCAAATGTTAACACTTTTAATGTATTTTAATTGAATATATATTGCCCTTTTAAAAAGATTAAAGTAAATTAAAATATATATTTGGGTAAGTTATACATTTTTTTTAAAAATGAATACATAGTTTATGTATATTTAGCTTGATTTTGTTAGAGGGTTTTTTGTAACTTATATTTTTCGCTCCTTCTAAAGTAGTTGAAATTCTCCTTCTGTCCGCTAGATGGCGATGCTGCTCAAGCTGCAGGAGTCGGCCAACTGCATCGAGTCCCCGGAGCGAGAGGGGAGTCTGGACCCGAGCGTCCTCCAGGCCACGTTCTGAACCCAGAACCTGAGACTTCACTGCAACTGTGCATGAAAGCAAGACGTGCATCTGGAGCCAGAGTTTAGTTACGAACTGAGTTCCTCCGACGTTGACCGTCCACGAACTTCAGCCCAAAAAAAAAAGAAAAAGAAAGCACTTTATTTATTAATATAAATGATTTTGACGTGTAAATGCTGACTCAGCAACAGTGGATCAACCCTGAATGAGTCCCGGGTGTGATCCCCGGGTCAGGTCCACCTTCAACCCGCCTTTCTTTTCTACTCGAGTGTCACTCTTTCAGTTTTTTAGGATTTTTTATACAGAGTCATCTTCTCGCTGCTTCCACAGTATCTGAGAAGAACATCGAGCGCCGTCACGTGACCCGTGCGCGGATAAACAAGTGTGCCTGACATCACGTGACTCTGGGCTCGACTACACGGCCTGAACTCCGACTGGATCCTCCGTTGCCATGTTTGTTTGTTTTTTGTTGTTGTTTTTCTAATGCAAATATTTGTAAAGGTTCGTTTGTCTTTTGTACATGACATGACTGTAAACACATGTACATATTATGGTCTGCGATAACAATCACAGGAAAAGTCTCGCATGTTTGTAGAAAACGTTCAAATCCATGTCCAACCTCGAGATCATACAATAAAACCATGCGCTTGGTCGCTGCAGTACATTGATTCGTCCACGTGGTGTCAGCAGAGAGGGTGGATCCTCCCGAGGATCATCGCAGAAGGATGAGCAGCAACATCAGTCTGAGTTAAGACCCGCCCCCCCCTCCTCCGTGCGCTTATATAGCCCCTAACTTGTCCGTGGGGGGTTCACAAAAAAATAAAGAGGCGCGATGCCAGGGAAACCAGCACCCATCAAGAAGTCTCCAGCCAAGAAGGCTGCTGCTGCTGCACCTCCGGCTCCGGAGCCGGTGGTCGAAGCTCCAGCAGAGCCCGCACCTGTGGAGGCTCCTGCGGCGGAGACGCCTCCCGCAGCGGAGGCTCAAGCACCGCCCGCCGGGGAGAACACAGACGCCGCCTCTGCTGCTGCTGCAGATGGAAGCGCTCCAGGTAACAGGCGTCCGAAAGATGTTGGATGTAGTTTTTTTTAAATTATTTTAAATTACGCTTATCCTTTAAAATAGTACAACAACTTTACTTGTTATTGAAATATAAAAAATAATAGTTTTTACTAATTTACAACAACAACAAAAAAAGAAGTGATGACGTCATGTCCCTGATTAGGCGCCACCTGCGCGGTTGTTGTTTGCTAGTTGCTAACATGTAGCTTAGCAATGAGTTCGTTTTCTAGTTGAAAGAATTAAAAACAAACTTAAAGCGAAACTATGAAGAAGAACGTGTTGCGACTACATGTCGCTCATGTTTGCTCGATGAACATTCGTCTTCTGTAAGTACATTTAAGTTGAAATAACTGAAATTATATATTTTCATGAATATTTGCGCTGTAACAGGTTCCCCGTGCATGCTAAACGAGGCTAAAAGGTCCTTAATAAATAACCTTGTAACTGGAATTTAAACGTCTTAAATAAAATGTTTTAATAAAAATTGATTAAAACGTGATTAAAATGTTTTTCTTCCGTTAGTTTCAAATTGATTTATTTAAAGTATTTAAATTTCTTGTTTTTTCGCTATTCTGTTTCGTTAGTCAAAGTTTTATATTCATATAAAAATTGGGACAAATTGTCCAGACTCCTATGAGATGGAGGCTGTTTTTCTTTCTTTTGTTTTTTAAATGTCCAGTTGTTTTAAAATTTAATTAAATAGCATTAAAAAGTGTAAAAAAAAAAAAGTTGAATAATTACTTTAACCTGTAGCAACCCTGTACATATAATGAATATATTTTAGAATCCACATTTTTACTGGAAGATCCTTCATTCAAAATATATATATATATATGTATATATATATATATATAGCGTCTGTTAAAATATCTCTAATCCTGAAATATTTCTCTATATTTCTGCTATTAAATATCCATGCGATGCACCTGTGGCTTCACTCCAGTCTGACAGTGACCACATGTATCAGAACATGAGGATGAAGACACTGGTTTATGTCAACAGTTGAGTAACTTATACTCTCAGCTGCACACGACCTTCACCGAGTCATGGTCGTGTCGTGGTCAAGTTGAAGGAGCCGTCAAGTGATTGATTTGTATCCGTGACCTCAGCGTCTTGAACATCTTCTCCACACGCTGAGCAGAATGTTTCTCCTGCTGATGACATGTGTTTCACCGAGTCTCTATTTATAGCTTTTTTTCTTTGTGCTGGAGCTTACAAGAGTTTCTTTTAAGTTATATTTGCTTCCGACACGGAAGTGAAAATGAGCTTCAATGTCTTTTGTTTTTGTGAGTCGTCGTGTCACTAATGTGCTTCTGCAACGGCTCCTAATACCAGCTGACGCTCCTGCTGCAGAAGATGCCGCTCCAGCTACAGACGCAGCTACAGACGCTCCCACAGACGCTCCAACAGACGGTAAATTCCCTTCACAGCAGGGGCCGCATTTACTGATGTAAGGGGCCGTCAACCAATAAAATAAGGCGTAATTATGCCATGTATGTTGATACCAAAGTTCTTATAAGCTACAATTATTATTTAAATCCATACAAATAGAATATGATAATAATAAAATGTATAATTATATTTCATTAATTAACTAAAAAAATGATTTTATTTTTGAATAAAAATAAATACTCACAAAAGGAACAAATCCTGCGGCAGAAAATGTTATGGTGTTGTATGTTAAAATGAATAATACACAATTAAATTGTAAGCTATCTAAGACATTTCCACATGAGCATACTTTGATCTCACCAGGGCCACATAAATACAGTTAAAGTTAAGTTTAGAGTTAAAAGATTTAGAGTTATAGATTTTTCTTTTAAAAAGCATTGATGCAGAACTAAACCTTCTTTGGGGTATTTTGTGAAAATATACTTATTTTATCTTTCATATCGTACAAGTGTAAACTTACAAAAAATATATTTTGCAAAAAGTAATGGTTGTTTTTTTAGCTTGATTCCAAACAGTACTGTATGAAAAGCAGACTAACTTAACCATACCACTTAATGGAGGCACTTATTACCTCGCCTACCTTATTTATGGTGACGGCAAAATGTTGAACTCCCATGATGCCTTTCTACACAACACTCTGGGTTGTCGCTACAATACTGTATATAAATTCTACCTCTTTGTTGTCATGTCAAAAGCTATGGTCATCTGTGATTGGTTGGCTGGGCGGCAAAGCATTACGGGATCTATTCATGTCGCTTAGAGGGATGGAAAATTAAATGGTCACTACTTCGCAGAGTAGTTGTGAGTTGTGTTGCTCAGTCAAACAGTCCCAATAGTTTCTCACAAGTTTCTCGTTTTTTCAGCTCCGGCTGCTGAAGCCGCCCCGGTCGAAGAGCCCCCCAAAGCCCCGACCCCTCCGCCCCCCGCAGGTAACGCCAAGAGTCTCACTCTGTATCTCAACAGCTGATCCAGGGCTTGTGACAGATGTTTCCTTGCGTGAAAGTCCTGAGAAGTAACGCGCGGCAGTTTGTCACGGATGAGATTTCAATTGGGTGCCTGAGCTGACAGAGCGATAACATGGCATGATGTAGGATCGGTCGCGAGCCGGGACTTGAACACACAGTCGAATGTCTTTCAGTCGCCACCAGCGCTCCGCCGCACATCTCCGTGGAGGACGTGAACGACTCCAGCCTCACCATCAAGTGGACCACGCCGGAGACCATCGGGGACTCGGGTCTGGACGGATACGTCGTGGAGTACTGCAAAAGCGGCAGTAAGTGTGCGCGTACAGTATTGTGAGTCTGCAGCTGTCCCCCGGGTGTCAAGAGGGCAGATGGACGCTCCGAGGGTCCGGCCCGTATACGGCAGGCAGCCTTTCGCCGGCTGTCACAGGATCTCCTGACACCACTTTTAGAAGAGCTGAGGTTTCACCAGAGCGTCCTTTTCATGGACGCTTGTTTGTAAACTTGTGTCGACAGGCTGTAAAACATTTAACAATCAAGGGCCTTCACATGCGGCCGGTTTACTCCCGTGTTTCCGCTCAAATAAGTTTCATGAAGTTCTTCTTCTTCTGTTCGCAGCGTCAGACTGGGTCGCCGCTAACGAGGAGCTGACCCCGGCGAACCGTTACTGCATCAAGAATCTGACGGCGGGCGATCTGCTGCTGGTACGCGTGGTGGCCGTAAACCCCGGAGGCCGCAGTGAACCCTGCGGTCTGGCTGAGCCGGTGCCAGTTAGAGAGGTCGCAGGTGAGTGGCGGCCATGTTTACTACAGTGGTGTGGGTCGACGAATAATCTGGCGTTACGAGACGTATCACGATACTGCGTGCGTGCGTGTGCGTGTGTGTGTGTGTGTGTGTGATACTCTAGTAACAAGGATACATTTGTAGTATTGTCGAGTACTTGACTCTGGTGTTGTAGAATTTACAGACCACAAGACTCTTGACGAAGTCTTCACTGCTTTCATTTGTTTTCAAACCTAAATATGTCCAAACATCAGCCTTTAAAAGCTGCTGGAGTCACTGTATCCTCTCGTCCTCAGCCATCGCCATTATATCATTCTTCCTTTAGCTGTGGAGGATGTAATGAATGTTGCCATCTAGAGGCCGGAAGCTTAATTGCAAAACTAAAAAAAAACAAATGCAGGGAATAAGTGTGTGTATAATAAATAATGATTTTTAAATTTTACAATACACATAAGTGAAAATGAATCATAATAGTACTATGATAAAAATAAAATATGATTTGAAAGCCAAAAAATACATAATGGCTCTGTTTCATATCGCAATACATTTTCTTAAAAATACATTCACAATATCCAAGTTTATCAGTATTTTCTTCCACCACTACCATTAACTTGTCCTAATAAAAATGTCCAGAGAGTAATAAAAGCGGTAATGAGCCGTGTAGAAACTCTAGTTTTCCAGCGCTCCACATATCGACTGATATTAAAGCTCAGTAATGAAAACATGCTTGATGGTTTCCGTCTCGCACACCGTCTCCGCGAGGCCACAAAAGTCTCGGGTGTCGTCAGGAGGAGCAGAGCTGGTATGAACCCTTGAGATGAGCCGCACAGATGTAGACTCGTAAATCCAGCAGCTGCTGACAGGAGGTGTCGTCACCTTGGAATCATCCTCTCACTCTAATCTACTCACGTCTTTGGAGGCCGAGTGGACGTTTGAACGTCGGGCTTCTCTATTTTAGTGTTTGCTCTTGAAGATGTTCACCAAAAGCTGCTTCTCGTAAAACCGTTCCGAGCTTTGATGATGTCAGAGGTGCTGAAGAAAACTAGTTTGATGTATTTTAAATGATTTATTGGATCCTTTGATCAGTGACTTGTTGACATTATCTGTTTTCTTCTCGCTCCTCGTAAATGTACAGAAAATAATACTGAACATAACATGTGAAATAGGACTGAGAGAAATAATTATTTCATATCAGTTGATATCATTTTTATCTTTGTTAAAAAATTAAAACCTTATATTGTTTGTCTTTAGTAAGATTTTAAGATATTAGAAAAACTACTTTCTTCTCTAACAATCTTCTAACAAATACGACATGAAACAATTAATCCGAATTAAGTCGACATCAGTTTCAGATGAAACTGTTGAATCCTGACTCTTGAACCCTTGAGCATGTGCTAACATAAAAGTTGTTTGCCAAATATTCACTAAATATTTTTTGAATGAATATTGGGATGTACAAAGCATATTTCTAAATCTTCCATAAAGAGGTTTTCCAGATGTTTTTGTTTTTTTAGAATGTATTAACATTTCTTCTGTAGCCACATGCTCAAAGGTAGAGTCAGCTGCAGACTCGCACTCGGTCACACAGTTTCATCCTGGATAGGGTTGTAAAAGTATTGAACCTCAAAAAATGATTGATACTAAAATGTTTAAGCCAAATGAAATACTATTTTTTTGTTTAAGTATCTAAACCATCATTGAGATTTATTTATCAGGCTTGTTTGCATCATATGTATATACAACATCAGCAACATTTGAACGAATAAAGAACTAGTTATCATAGTTGTAGTTTTTTATTTGAAATATTAAAGTTTGCTTCTGTTAAGTGTTGCATGTTTTAACAGACATGTCTTTAATTTGCAAGAAAAATGCAAAAATTACGTATTCTTTGGGTCTTGTTTTCTATATACTTGATGTATCATTTATGGTATTTAGTAGTGAATATTTTGCTGAGTATCAGTTTTGAGTTTAAAATGTTATCGTGTAAACCATAATCCTAATCGAGTTTTAATTTTTCATCTTAAACTTGGTTTGTTCCCAAACAATCTTTTAATTAATTTCTTGAAATCACTTAAAACTAACAATATTTAAATATTTTTGAATGAGAAAATAATAGCTTCTCTCAGGACGACTGATCCTCCTGGTCTTGACTCTATCTTGAGCTGATCCTGTAAATCCTGTAAAGGAAGTTGAGGATGTGAAAGGATCTCGCTCGACTCCCACTGGAGTCTTTGCACATCCGTGACGATTGAGGAGGATTGTTGAGGTTTATTCCTCACTTGTCGACTGCTCTCAAAACTTTGCCGCCCATGACATGTCAAAAATGGCCTAAATTCTACAATTAAACCTCACAAAAAACATTTAAGAACAACATGTCAATCAAATGTGTCAAGTTACAACCTCTGGTGACCCCCTGGTCAGTTGAGATGGAGTCCCTCGCGTTAAGTGAATTATGGTTAATAACGCAGTGACTTCGCGAAAGTCAACTTTTACTTTCGAACCTGGTCGAGTGGACAGACATGTGGTCATGCAACCGGAACTGCTGGTCAACTGAGGGGAGGGAAACCAGAGTCTAATTGAGGGATTTCGGGGGCTTGTAGGAGTTAAATACAGCCGCGGGAGCGAAGCGCTCATCTACGTGTCGCAGGCTTTAATTACACGCAGGCCAGCGGCTCCGACGCTGCACTGGCTGCGTCGGGACATTGTTGGGGAAGTGAGCTGATTTGCAGGGATTAGTGTCGAGCCAAAACTGGAAGGGAACCTCATAGCTGTACTTCCAGGAGCCAGAATGTCCCCGGGGCCCTGCTTAAGCTTGCGAATGTTTGGACAAGGAGGTTTGGAGTCGGACAGGAGTGGCCACGGACAGATGAGACGTTGATGGGCTGCGAGATAAGGGGACGGTTTTGGGGCCGAGGGGAGGCTCGAAGTGTCTTTCCAGAGATTTGCTGGTGGAGCAGAAACATGCAGTTCCTGACACTCGGCACCGTGACGGCGCTTCGATTACATCCTCATGGTTTGATTCTGACCACGCAAGCAACACATGTCCGATGACGCCACCCGCTCGCCCTGAGTCAGCTGGTAGCGATGACATCGTCCCGCTGGTAATATGTGCTGGACACGGAAAAGGGGTCGCATGTCCAGGTCCATCCTGGACATTCTTGTCACACGGAGCTATTTCAGGGTCCGAGGGCTTCTGCCCGGAGACTGTACCTTCAACCTCACACGTCATCGTGTTCCACCTTGAGTTACGTCTGCAGTGAAGACGCCAACAGTCATGATTCACGACCCTAAAGTTCAAATAGTTTCTCCTGTCTCCATGGAAACATGGCGTACTTTCTAAGGACTGGGGCTGTGTTTTGGCAAGAATCTGGTGATAGGATACGTATCAAGATACAGGGACAGCAATGTGATACAGACCGCATGACTCTTGACTAAGTCGTAACTGGTGTTTTGGAACCAAAATCCAAACATCAACTCTAAAAAACATGCTGAAGTCCACTGTATCCTCTCGTCCTCAGTCATTGTGGGGATTTCCATGTTCCTTCAGCTGTGGGCGACGTAATGACTGCTGCCATCTAGAGGCCAGATGTTTTATCGCAACAAAAAATAAATAATATTTGTGCATTATTGTTAATAGTTAAATGTGTACACACTTTGTTTCCCACTCCTACTAATGAGTGTTAGCTTCACCAACTCTTTTAATGTTTTTCAGAACGCCCCAAAATCCGCATGCCCCGTGCCCTCCGAGCTCGCTCCGTCCGGCAGGTTGGCGAGCAGATCAACCTGGTCATCCCCTTCCTGGTACAGTAGCAGCCTCACCTTTCCAAACTCCCGGAGCGTCGGCCGCTCACCGTGTCTTCCTCGCCCCCCCCCCACCTCACAGGGAAAACCCAAACCGGCCGTGACGTGGCTGAAGGACGGTCAGCCTCTGGACACCAAGAGGGTCAACATCAGGAACAGCGACAGGGACAGCATCTTGTTCGTGCGAGCCTCTCAGAGGGAAGACTCCGGCGTCTACGAGATGTGCGTGAAGGTGGACAGCTTCGAGGACAAGGCCCTTCTGGACCTGCAGATCGTGGGTGAGTCGACCTCTGACCTGAGGATGTACATGTCGGTTGTATTTACAAACGGTACAAGCTTCTAGAAAAATATAGATGGAACGCTGGACCATCCCGTCTCTTTAAGAAGTATATTCAGATGCAGGAGCTTCTTTAGAGTGTTTTTGACCAGATGTTTTTGAAGGTAACCTTTCAGGTCTTTAGGTCAACCAAATGAATCAGAAATAAATGTATCATTTGAAAAAAAATCAGTGATTAATCAATCACCATTATCAAAATGATATGATCTTTGAAGTCGTCCAACTTTGGTACTGGTTCCTGAACTTTATATCAATTTTAACCAAAAGAAAATGACTTTGCCGACAGTAGAACTTTTCAGCTTTGGTTAATTTCCACTCTAAGCTAAATATATAATGTCAGTGCAGAAGAACACTTGCCAACCAGTGACAAATCAATCTAATGTTCAAGGCCTTTGTAACTCCTCTTCAGAAATATCATGTGAAACATTATAAAGTGTTGATCACATGTAGTAGTACTCTGTACTATCCAAGCAATTCACTTTATTTCACCTTCTAAACTGAAGATCCAACCCTAACACCTCTGACCTCTGCAGTCAATATTTATTCATACAGTTAAACACGAGACTCAACATTAATTATGATCATGAGTCTCAGTATCATGGCTTCCGTCCTTGAGTTCGACACGTCATGTGAAGAGTTCTTCAGGAGGATTGACCCGTTTTTCTCTGCAGAGCTGCCTGGACCTCCAGCCAGTGTGAAGCTGGTGGACTCGTGGGGCTTCAACGCCGCCCTGGAGTGGACGCCACCCAAAGACAACGGAAACACAGAAGTCACGGGGTACACGGTCCAGAAGGCCGACCAGAAGACCGGGGTGAGAGCGCCCCCTATGTAGAAGACCTGAGGGTCATGGATGTAAAAAAACGAACAATATTATTTACTATTTATTTTTATTATAAATGACTAGTTCAAGTCAACCCTTGTGTTAACATTCTATTGAGGACTTTCCTCGATGGCCGTCACTGGTTAACGTGCGCGTGATCCGTGCAGGACTGGTTCACGGTGCTGGAGCACTACCACAGACTCAACGCCACCGTCTCCGACCTCATCATGGGGAACTCCTTCTCCTTCCGGGTGTTTGCTGAGAACAGAGTGGGCATGAGCGAGAACGCGGCCGTCACCAAACAGCTGGCCCACGTGCCCAAGACGGGTGAGGCTTCAACACGCGTGTGGTATTTACCAGGAGACAAAACTGTCAACAAAGGACAAATGCATGGTTTGATAAAGTCTGAGATCAATCATGTAATTTTTGGATTTCATCATTTAATTTTAATTAAATATATTATTATACATTATATAGACATGTAATATTTTAGATACATGCAATATACTATAAACGTACTTGTATTTTATACCTACTGTGTCCTAATGGATATTGTGATCGTTATTTAACATCTTGTGTCGCTGTAAAGAGATTTTAATGTTACCTTTTACTCGTATTTACTCGACTGTTGGTTATTTTTTATTAACCTTGGATTAGTTAAAGAATGTTCAGTGTTAGAAATTATTTTTGACAGGTTGATCTCTGATGACTTTTGAAAAAATAACAACATATAGGAAATTTGAAAGTGAAACTGAAGGTTTGATCCAGATTTAAGGTAGGGTTCGAGTTCAGAACCCTACTTTCCTCCCTGATCAACCCAGATTCGATCCAGGTTTGACCCAGATCCGGTCCAAGATCCTCCCCAGATGAAAGACCTTCTGGTGTTCTCGACGTCTTCACTTGGACCAGTTGAAACCTGAAGAGCGCCTGAGAGCAGGACATCTGGAGCCGGTGTCGTGTGTCAGGATAACGAGGAGCTGTGACCTCGACGAGCCGTCGTTTGTCATTAAAATGTTTGACCCTGACAGGAGTTGGCAGAGCGACTGCTCAGAGCTGTGCAGAGACCGCGCTAGTAAAACTCAGACGACGTGATGGCAGCAGCATCTGTGGGTCGTGTGGAGGTCAATGATCAGGTGGACGTTGTTGGAGTTCGTGAAGAGTCGCTCGCTTCAGGAAACATTACTCAAAGCGGGGTTTTTTTATACTTCTTTTATGGTTTATATTTCCAGAAACTGTTGTAAATAGAATTTTTTTATTTTATTTGTAATAATATGCATTTGTTCATTTTTGATCTGCAATTAAACTTTTGGCCACTAGATGGCAGCAGTCACTACGTCCTCCACAGCCAAAGAAACCCCGGGGATGACTGAGGACGAGAGGATACAGCTTTTAAAGCTGATGTTTGGACATATGTTTTTGAATCATTTGGTGTTGGATCATCAAGCTCGAGTTGTTTTGCTTCTGAAGAGACGTCTCTGAGAAGTTCCCTCTTGTGTTCTCAGGCATCAACTACAGACCTCCGGAGTACCCGGAGCACGACTTCAGCGAGGCGCCCAAGTTCACCACGAACCTGTGTGACCGCGCCGCCACCGTGGGCTACACAACCAAACTGCTGTGTTCAGTACGCGGCAGCCCCAAGGTCAGTCACACACACACACACACACACACACACACGCGTTGTGTATTTGTCATTGTTGATGAGTTGTCGACAAGTGTTAAAGTCGTCACATTCTTTCTAGATATATTTATATTTCACAAGAGACTTTCTTCTGCTCAGAGCGTCGTTCACGTGTGTCTTTGTTGTGAGTCTCGTTCACCCGATTGAATGAGTTTCTATCGAGATTATCCACTAGGTGGCGCCAGTACACGTTTTATTTGAACCGTTTCGCGGCGTCGTTTTGTGTGCACGTGTGAAGCCGTAACGCAAGCGAGTCATTCATGAACATTTGTGTTTGTGCGACCGAGATTGTGACAAAGTTGTGCGTCGGGCCTTCGGTGTGTCACGACGGAGGTGCGAGTTTATGTCGCTGCTATATTTGCTCTCGGAGCTCATCGCTGCGTCGCTGTCGCCACGATCGTCACGTCCAAATATAAACCCCAGGAATAATGCCGCGTTTGTGCACTAATGTGCGAGTGCGACTCCCTTCGGTGACACTTGCTCAAGTCAGTAGAGGTTGTTTGTAGAGCACCTCAAGGGCAGTTTCTAGCACTTGAGATTTGAAATAAATATAATTGTGATTTTAAAAATGTAATAATGTTAAAGTAATTATATCCTATAACAAAACATGTGATTGAATCAAAATATAACTCCTGCAGCCAACGATCGAGTGGATGAAGAACATGATGGTGATCGGAAAAGACCCGAAGTACCGTCAGCTGTCCAACCAGGGCATCTGCTCCCTGGAGATCAGGAAGCCGAGCAGCTTCGACGGCGGCACCTACACCTGCATTGCCAAGAACCAGCAGGGCGAGGCCACCGTGTCCTGCAAGCTGGAGGTCAAAAGTGAGTCCAACCTGGAACCCTCTTGATACAAGTGTCGACACTGTTTCCTCCAGTCGTGTGTAACCACTGTGTGTGTGTTTGTCTTCCAGAGGTGATCGTGGATGACAAGGCGAAAGGGAAGTAGACAAGTGTGTGTGAATGAATGCGTTACATCTACACACTGAGGTGTGTTACGTCTACACACTGAGGTGAGTGTGATTATTTCAATAAAAAACAAGTGTAGATACCACTGTTTGTGTTGTTGTGTGATCTTCAAGTGTGAGTTTACTATAGACACGACTGTGTGTTGGGTGTGTATTGTCAAGAGTCTGACAATACAATATGTATCAAGATAAACTTAAATGTTCACATGAATCAATAATTGTGTTATAGGTTCAAATTCATCTGGTCGATATATTAATTCAAAGATCAATTAAACGTTGAACGAATTCTTCAACTTCCATCCACCAGAGGGCGCTCTAATATCACTATCCGGATATAGTAGCCCTCCCGTTTAGCGCCGTCACAGTCACGTGACCAAACTAGCTGACGCTCCAGCTTGAACAACATTGAAGATGAAAACTTCCAACATGCTCATGACCCTGGCTTACTGGGACATCTGCAGGTGAGAACGTTTTAAGTAGTGCTTGTCACTCCTAGGTGAGCCATGTTTTGGTTGGTGACAGTTGCTGAGAGGAGGTCAGTGAACAGAGAAGCAGATGCAGCATGAATGCTCCTTCCCAGATGCAAAACTAATAGACTCAAGGACTCATTCATTCCTCGGGCTATTAAATTGTACAATTCTGAGTTCAGGGCAGGAGTGGAGTGAAAGTATCTGGATGTTCTGTTCTATGTTAGTCTTTGTATCCTTTGTCTTTGTTGTTTTTCTTTGATCCATGTTATTTATCTTTATCTTTAGACTTAGATTGTATCATCTTGTTCTTATTTTACTTTGTTTTTTTCCAATAGCCAATACATACAGCAATTTTTTTTATAAAAAATCAAAAATAAATCAATTTTTCGACTGAGACCTCAATAAAGTTTTACCTTACTTTGTTAAATCAAAGACACGCATGCGTCATCACTCCTGCATTTGTATTAAAAACCCTCGCTTTACACGAGTCCAACATCTGTTCCACTCCAACTTCCAGGACCAACTTAAGTATTTAGGTCAGGTGGAACTTTATTGATGATTAATTAGTTTTTCTCCAATTCCAATACAACAATTATTCATAAAAAATAAAGACAACAAGAACAAAGAGAAATAAAGAACCAGATGACACAATCTAAGTCTAAAGATAAAGAACATAGATCAACGACAGACAAAGGATGCAAAGATTAACATAAGGTAAGGTTAGGTAAAACTTTATTGATCCCTCAGGAGGTCTCCTTCGGGAAATTGTTTTTTACCAATGGCCAGCAATTTTTCATAAACAATAAAATAAAAAATAATACATAAATAAAATAAGAAGAACAAAAAGAGGAAGAACAAGATGAGTCTAAAGATAAAGAACGTAGGTCAAAGAAAAACAACAAAGACAAAGGATACAAAGACTAACATAGAACAGAACATTCAGATACTCTCACTCCACTCCTGCCCCGGAACTCAGAATTGTACAATTTAATAGCCCGAGGAATGAATGAGTCCCTGAGTCTATTTGTTTTGCACCTGGGTAGGAGCATTCGTGCACTCATTCTGCTTCTCTGCTCACTCGTCCTCCACAGCTGGTGTCCACTTTCTGATTGTCTTTGTGGTCACAGTCTGTCTCTGCACCAGAGGAATGTACTGTGACTGAAGGTGGACCAAGTTATGATCGGACCTTCCAAGTGGAGGAAGAGGTTTGGCTCTGTAGGCGTCCTTCAAGTTGGAATAAAGAAGGTCAATTGTCCTGTTATTCCTGGTGGGACAATCCACAGCCTGATGGAAAGTAGGCACAGTAGAGTCCAGGTTTGCATGATTAAAGTCTCCAGAGATGATGATAAACGCGTCAGGATGTTGATTCTGAAGTCGAGCTGTCATTGTGTGGATCTTCTCACAGGCAGATGCAGCCGCAGCGCTCGGAGGAATGTAAACACACAGCGCGATCACGTGACTGAACTCACGCGGTAGATAATATGGACGCATGCTGACAGCCAACACGAGACTTTCGTGCGTTATTCACGTACATGATCAGACCTCCTCCTCTGCGCTTCCCACACGCGTCGATCTTATTCGTCAGTGAATTGACGTTCCCCATCGTGATCGTTGGTCTGTGACGTCTCCGATTGTCCGTTAGCTTAGCCTTTAGCCTCCTCCCTGCCCGACAGCCTCTGTAACGGCGCTGAAGTTCGATCGGGATCTCCAGCCCGTGCCATTGACTTCAGCGACAGTAGATCCTCTCTTGAGTAAACAAGACGATTCTCCCCATGTTCAAAAGTATCCATAAAAAAATAAAATAAAAACAGAGGTCCTCGTCGGCGCCTTTAATCCTTTAGAACAGAACATCATTATACTTTAACTCCACTCCTGCCCCCGAACTCAGAATTGTACAGTCTAACAGCCCGAGGAATGGCCAGCAGCACAGAGAGTTTCAGTGGCAGAGGCATGGAGACTAGAGTTGATCTGAGCAGAGAATCTCTCTCTTGTTCCATCTGTCTGGATCTACTGAAGGATCCAGTCGCTCTTCACTGTGGACACACCTACTGTAAGACCTGTGTTGAAGGTCACTGGCAGGACAAGAACATCTACAAGTGTCCTCAGTGCAGACAGAGACCTGTCAAAGATGAAAGCCCTCAAGTCCTGTCTGGTGTGTCTGGTCTCCTACTGTCAGGAACATCTTCAGCCTCATCGAGAATCTCTGGCCTTCAAGAGATGATCTGCTCTGAACACGAGGAGGAGGAGAAGATGTTCTGTCGTTCTGATCAGCAGCTCATCTGTCATCTCTGTGCTGTGGACCAACACAAATCGTGACATCGTCTCGGCCGCAGCAGAGAGAGAAAGACGTGGATCAGAGTCGAGGAAGGATCCAGCAGAAGAGAAATACAGTACATCAGAGTCTCTGCTGATCAAGTAGTGGAGACCCTCCAGAGAACATACTCTGATGTGGAACAGCAAGTCAGATCTCTACAGGAGGCTGGAGCAGGAGAAGAAAGAAGTTGAGCTGCAGCAGCTGTCACTCACCGACAGTCGCATCATGTTCCTGCAGAACTGGACCTCACTCTCAGAGGTCAGTGAAGACACAACCTCCTCCATGACCCTTGAGCAAACTCACAGACCAACATCTCACTGATGATCCATCCAGAGAGAGAGCCGTTCCTCACACACTCACAGGACATCACTCTGGATCCAAACACTGCACACTCATGGTTGATGTTGTCTGAAGGAAACAAGAAAGTGACAAACATGGAAGAACATCAGCCTCGTCATCCAGACAGATTTGAATTTTTATAAAATAAAGAAAAGGATGTAAATAAACATAAATCATCTCAAGTATCTTCATCAACGTCTTTGAAATGATTGAACTTGTTTAAGTGAATATATTTATTAATATGATCACTAACTTTTCTTCTACTTTCAGCTGAACTTCCTCAAGATCTGCTGACAAGATACTGTGAGTCGAGCGTCAGACACATGAGATCCATGGCTCGCTAACACCACCTGTGTGAGTGTCTTCAGTCGTCCATCAACTCTGGTTTGGTCCTAATGTCTCCTTCCTGAGCAGGAGAAGGTGAGCGAGGACATGATGGAGAAGCAGGTCATGGACTTGACCTGTAGACTTGTGACATCCTCTGTTCTCCACCACAGGAGCATCTGAAGCTGTTGCATGGAGAACCTGAGAAGTCTTCACGTTTTTCTTTAACTTCCTCACTTGAACCACTTCCTGTGGGTCGTTGAGACATTTTTAAGCCACTTGTTCAGCTGCAAAATAAAAGTATAATCCGTGTTCAAGATGTTTTTAAACATGATACCTTTAGAAAATTAACATTTTTTAAACCATTTCATAAAACTTAAGGATACCTTAGTAGGTCAACTTCATGTAAGTCAGACATTTAAGACACTTTTATAACTTGAACAAAAGATTAACCTGGTTACTGACCGAGGGGTCGTGTACCATTTATCTCTGAATAATCTAATTGTCTACATCTATTTAATAATTGCATACTTTCAAGAGACATCTGAGGACAAATATTTTACCACCTTTACCTTCCCACCTATATTATCTTTAAATGTAATCTTTTTTAACAAACTCTATGGGGGGGTTGACCCCTCTCCAGCAGCACCAGATCACTGACCCTGTAGCACTGGGACTCAAACCGTTGATCCTTGGGTCAGTAACCAGGTGTTGAACCCACTGAGCCATCAACACACATGAGTCCGTGAGATCCAGAGACTCTTTGAACCTCAGGTCGATCCTCCTGCTTTAAAAGAACCAGTGACTGTAGCAACATGAACCGACAACCACTCAGTTACTAACCCAGTGCTCAACTGACTGAGCTACTATCAGACATAAGTTCAACTGGTCAAGAGACCCTTTGAATGCTCAGATTTACCAGGGTGAAGGTCAAAGGCGTCCAAACGAACTCAAACAGAGTTGAGCTGTAGTGCAGTGGTAGCACTCTCTGTGTGGACATCCAGAGGTCTTGGGTTCAAAACCCACCTGTTACTCTTGTCTTGAGATTTTGACCAGGTTTTGAAGGTCAAATAGAACGAAACGAAACGAAAAGAAAAGATAAGATTTGCTGTGAAGGTGATCTGGTGTAGTGGTGAGATGAACAACCCTTAAGTGCGCGTAATGCTTCAATTCTTGCCTGTCGCCGGGGATCTGGATCAAATCACACCGGGGGCGCGAGCCAGGGGGGAGGGTCTGTGTCCTCCCCCCGGAATTTCAAGAGACTGAAGGAGGGGGTTATGCCGGCGGCTTAAAAAGTTGTCTCTCATTTTACTTTACACCTTAATGGTGAGTATATTTATGTAAGCAACGTAATCTTAAAATTACAGACTCAATATAAGAGGTTTAAAGGGAACAAACCAAGTAACTTACTTGCATAAATAAAGTAAAGTAGTTTTATAGCAGAGAAGATGATACATTTACTTTTATTTGACTCGTATCTTTATAATAAATAAAAAAGTTCAAGCATTTAAATGCATATTACGAAAATACTCTGATAATAATTCTTAAGTTCACATTTAAAAACCATCTTATCCTCACAAAGAAATACGTGTGAATTTCAAAGTTAGTTCTAAATAATCATCTCTTGATTCAATCTTTAATAACCTGTAACCACATTTGAAAGATGAATGTTTACATTTTTACCGTCTGCTCTCAACACTGTTATCATTGCGCAAATAATTAAGATGATCAACAACTATTATTGATTCCAACAGTGATAGTAAAGAACATGTGTCAATAAATCTACAAATGTTTATTATACTTGAAGGCTGCGAACTGTTGGTTTACTATGAGGAAGAAATGTTTCCACTCTTTGAATGTAAAATGATCAATTGATGGTATTGTATCAGAATCAGAAAACCTTTATTACACCCAGAAATAAAAACGAGAAAGAAAATCTAAATCTTTATTTATGTAAGTGAGTTAGTTACTTAGCAAAGTTAACTTAAGGCAATATTATTTGAGTCTATAATTTTTTGCTTACGTAAAGTAAGTTACTAAAAGGATAATGAAAAACAACGAATGGAAATAATAAACTTGTTGTTGCGCATCAATGTTATTTGTAAAGTTGACTCGATATTGACAGATTCGATCTTTGCGCGTTAATAACTCGCTAAGGTGTTGAATTACAAATCTTACCTCTTTCTAACCAGAATCACCTGCTGAATTGACTTCAAGCGTTTGAACCTGAATATTTCTAAATATTGTCCTGAGAAAATACTCTATGCAGGCGGCGTATAAGGGACCGTCCTCCAATAGACGAACACCGAAAAAGGGTTGACTTCTTAATAACTCCATGTTCACGTAAAGAAGGGCCTCCATATATATGTTAACACTCATTAGTTTTTTACATTTATTTTTGAAATCACTATTTTCATGCAATATTTCACATATATTTTGTAATTACAATTGTGATGGTTTTACATAAATGTATGTGAAATATCGCCCAAAAATGGTGATTTTGAAAATGTATAGAAGAAATTAAAAGAACTAATGAGTGTAGTAACTTGATATGGAGGTACTGCATAAGTCAGTGATTTTCAACCAGTGGGAAATCATCAATGAATGTTCTATTTTCGAACTTCATTACTTCCTGCATCTGTCGCTTTAAGACATGACATCTACCGACCGATCGCGAAGCAGATCGCTTGATATAAGAAAAATAATGAAGACGTAAAGTTCATATGAATCGAGAATAAAAAGAGCAAAACGTTCAGACTTCCCGACAGTCATTTTACGCAATTCAGAAAAATGATATAGAATTAAAAGCTTGTTTTTTTAATAATATATCGAACAAAATAATGCGCGTTTGATTGCTTCACGTTCTTCTAGAGTCACAGAAACATGACGTCACTTCCATCAACGTCAAGCTTCCAATGAAAGCGCAACAAATGCTTGTTTTCCTCATGATCACATGATCGAGGAAACATCCTTAAAACACACTTGTTTAATACAACATCACGTGATGACTATTTGTTACCTTTATCTCACGAATATAACAAGAATACATTCAAACCCGTGCAGGTGAGACACATTCTAATGACGCAAAGTTACTGATGAACACTTTTATTCTCATTAAACTTCATCTGAAGATGTTTTAACATTTAAATAATCCATTTCTCGCCTCGGTTAATAACCGTGTATGTAAAATATAAACATTTACACCAGAGCACATCTAAACTCATTTACAATAGTGTGATTCATGTCAGACATGTTTACGTGCGAACGTAGTTCATAGCTAGTGTAACAGTGATCATAATAAATCGTTATATATTTAATAACTCGTATAAAGAGGTATTATAGCAGAAAGATTGAGCCAACTTTACTTTAGTATCTAAAGTTATGTTTTGATACTTTCCAATACCATCATTTTACATTCAAAGAGTGGAAACATTTCTTCGTCATAGTAAACCAACAACTATTCAAACAAACATTTGTCTTATAAATGTTTAAAAAAAAATCTGCCATTTTTAAAGTCTGTGTCGGAGGAGACGCTCGTGGATGACTTGTTCTCTTCTTCTGGTCCTGACGTCAGGGAGAAACCGAGGGCTGAGGTTGATGACCGAGGTCAACAAAATCACCGACTTGAGGCAAGAACATCTGATCCACTCAGGCTGGAGGTAGTTACAGATGATGTGTGAAGTAACAGAAGAACAATGGTTGGTTGATCCCACCGCTACACCAGATCACCTTCACAGCAAATGTTTTCGTTTTATTTGACATTCAAAATCTCAAGACCAAAGTAACCGGTGGGTTGTGAAGCCAAGACCTCTGGATGCCCATGCCAAGAGTCGGACCACTACTAGTTAAAGAAAACTCCTCAGGTTCTCCATGCAGCTTCAGATGGTCCTGTGGTGGAGAACAGCAGCTGATCCTCACCCTGAAGTCCATCGCCTGCTTCTCCATCATGTCCTCGCTCACCTTCTCCTGCTCAGGAAGGAGACATCAGGACCAAACCAGAGCTGATGGACTGAAGACACTCACACAGGTGGTGTTAGCGAGCCATGGATCTCATGACCTTGGAGTCAATCCTCCAGGATTGAAGCTTCAATCCTGGTCACATGTCCAACGATGGTTGAAGTGAAGAGTTTCAAAGAACATTGAAGGTTGAGAATGATGGAGGAAAATACTTCAGTGTTTGTTACTTTGTTATCGTAACAAGTTCATGATTCAAAGTATTTTCATCATCACATGATTCAACGAGAACTTTCATGTTCACATGTTTCTAAGATGTTAACTTTAACATGTTTGTTACCTTTGATCATATTAATCATCACAGTTCAAACTAAGTAACTATTAATATATTCACTTAAACCAGTTCAATCATTGATAAAGATACACAAGATGATTTATGTTTATTTACATCCTTTTCTTTATTCTATAAAAGTGTTTGTTGTATTTAGTTCTGTTTTCACTGACAGACGTCAACATTTGTTTATGTTGTTGTTTCTTCTTTTCCATCAATAACTTTGTAGTTCCATGATATTTGAAGAATTTTACTGAAAGTATTATTTATAAATTACTCGACTATGTTTTCTGTGGATCATTTCAGGAGCAACTTTAGATAAATCCATGGTTCTCAGCTGCTGTAGTTGTGTAGAAAGTCAACGTTCTCACCCGCAGATGTCCCAGTAAGCCAGGAGCATGTTGGAAGTTTTCATCTTCAATGTGGTTCAAGCTGGAGCATGAGCTAGTTTGGTCACGTGACTGCGCAGGTGTGCGCACACACCGGGCGGCCACAACATCCGAAGTGTAGTTTCTTAGCGCGCCCTCTGGTGGATGGAAATAGTTACTCAAAGTTGAATGGATCTTGATCAGAAGAATTTGAAACTACAACAAAATGATCAGTCTACGTGGACACTTACGTTTGTTTAAATTATCTGTAGAACAATTAAAAATGTAGTTGATCTCCTTCAATCTACTCCTTGTTTATTAGGATTTAGACGTTATTTTTATATGTGTATTTACAACTTCATGACAACAATACAGACGTGTCACAGAATCTCCCAGTTCAACTCGAATCATCCAATGCATGTATTTTTTTTCAACATTAGACATTAACACAGTAAAGACTGTCAATGATGTCGAGGAAGAAGCAGAAATTAATAACAAGGTAGGTATGTAGGTAGAACTTTATTATATTACTTTACTATAAAAATTTACTATATTATATAATATAAATAGAACTTTACTATATTAAATTATATTAAGGAAACCTCAGTCTCAACACTATTTTGTCCAGAGCCGCTCGATGACGCCCTGACCTTCTCTAAGGTCATAAACTAGGTCATAAACTACAATTTTGGTGGAAATGTCCCTTAAGTCGTTGTGAGATTTTGTTCGAGAGTTAAATATAGAATCAATAGAACACAGTTGAAACATATATAAATGAAAAGTTGGCCATTAATTTGGGGATTGTTTCAATATGTGGAAACAAAAGTGTAACATTGTAAACCTTTATCTAGGATCAATAAATAGAAGAGCCTCTGGATCTTAATTCTGGGACGTGTGTGTCTTTTGTCTTTTAGAGTTTTCAAATTTGTAGGAATTTTTAAACGTGTATTGCTTTTTATTGTTTAACAATTTGTGACCCTGGTCTAGAAAGCTCTTCACAATCAACTATAACTTACTTACTTGGGGTTGAAGGAGATCAACTACATTTTTCATTGTTCTACAGATAATTCAAACAAACTTAAATGTCCACGTAAACTAATAATTGTTGTTATAGTTTCAAATTAATCTGATCAATGCATGGATTCAAATATAAATTATACTTTGAAGTTTAACGAATTCTTAAACTTCAACTTCCATCCACTAGGGGGCGCTCTAAGAAATCACAATCCGGATGTTGTGGCCGCCCGGTGTGTGCGCGCACCTGCGCAGTCACGTGACCAAACTAGCTGATGCTCCAGCTTCAACAACATTGAAGATGAAAACTTCCAACAAACTCATGACCCTGGCTTACTGGGACATCTGCGGGTGAGAACGTTGACTTTCTACACAACTACAGCAGCTGAGAACCATCTTGTGAACTTCAACTCATTAAAGACGAAACTAGCGTTTATTAAAAGTCGTGATTCTATTTTGTCTATTTTATATTCATTAACTTTTGTCCTGAAGTTTGTTTGTAAATAAAACAATAGAACTGAGTCTTTCTCGTTCATGCATGTGTTGAATTAAAGTCACTTTCAGTGCAACTGTAGTCGTTGCTAAAGCTAATGCTAAGGAGCGCACCTGACACTGATGAGGTCAAAGGTCAATACATTATTCACATGCAGAAGGTCAAATATTATTCAAGAAAATGTTGTTAAATATTCTTAAAGGTCATTTGAGGGAAACTTTTATTCATGCAAACTCATCTATTCAAGGTTTAAAGTAAGAAAAATGTTTATTTCAAAGGTTTTACTTTTACTTTTGTTCACTTTGACAGATTTAGGGCTGGATTTAAAAAAATAAAAGAAAAGAAAAATCTCTGGTCACTTAATATTTATTTTGAACATTTTTTCTTCACACTCATTAGTTTAAACAGAATGAGATGTTTATTTATAACGGACCAACGACAAAGAACTACTTGGAAAAAAAGATAATATTGAATTGAAAATAATGGATACATTTAAGTTTGCTCATGAAAATAATTATAAATTCCTGTATAATTATTTGAGGAAATCACAAATATTTCTTCTATTTACTTTGAATCCATTTAATACTTTAAGTAAATAAAAAAAAATTAACAACTTCTCTGGTCCAAATTCATTTAGTATCGACTGGTACTAGTGTTAAAATATCAACTTTATTACCAACTGTGAGAGAACTCTGCTCGTGCTTTGAATAAAAATAAAAACCACATGGAACCACAGTTTTTTATTTGAATGAAGAAGAAAGTGTTCAACAAGATTTCATAAACAAAGTAACAATATTGTGAGGAACATAAAGCATTGCAGGCATCATGATCTTTAAGTCAAAACCAACATTTTAGAACTAAATAAAAAATACTTTTGTAAAATTAAAAGAGGGATGTAACTGTCTCACAACTTTATGTGACGATCATTGTGACCTCAGTCATTACAGGTATCATTATTATCACGGTGTTGTTGCAACATACTCAAGATGTTCAGAAAGTACTTAAACGTGGTGAAATAGTTTAACATTGTTTTATTTAACTAAAAATTACAAAAACATTATGCAGGTGTTTAGAACAATACAATTTAAGTGAACTGGAAGTTAAATAAAAGCAAAATAATAGTCTTCGCTGCTTCAAATTGATTAGGTTTTGCAAATGTGAAGATTTTATTGAACGCTGAAGAGTTTTAGATTCTTTTTAGATCGATGCGTCCCTAACAATAATATCTCTTTCAGTTTAAGATGAAGAGAAATATTCTTATTTTTATTCACTGGAAATGCACTGTATAAATACAAATTACTTACTTACTTACATTCAATATTAATTTCAATGGATTTTTTTCGACATGACAAATTAATCGGTTAGAAATCATGTTTTTTATGTTTTATTATTGTATTACAAAACTATTTTATTGTTAAAGAATAGTTTCTGATGTTTATCTCAGCATTTATTTTTATCAATGAATGTACACGAATGAAAATATTAAAATGCACTATTTGCTTTTTGTTACGTGTCAATGCCGCTTGAGGGCGCTGTTGTTACTTAAGGTCTCGGAGATGCATTTAAACGAGAAGCGAACAACAAAGTCAATCGTTTAAAGAAACGCAGACATTGATTTAATAATAATAATAATAATAATCTCTATTTATATAGTGCCTTTCTATTTAAGTTGAATACAAGATATTTTATTACTTAATACCTGCAGAAAAGATAAATTTTTGTTCCCTTTAAATCCCGAAAGTGTTGATTTAAGTCTATAATTCCAGCTCAGATCTGTTCATAAATACAAAGTATTACAGAAAAATCTAAGTTTATTTTATATAGGTTTTAAGATTATAATATTAATGATTTAAATCAATCAAACAAGTGAAGTAATTGTATAACTTTATTTTTATGTACATTTTTGTATTAATTGGTAATTTGTTCTTCTCTTTAGTCTCCAGCTGGCTCAGCCCCTGCTGGAGTTCACTGGTACTGAGTACGAGGACATGAAGTCCAGCTGTGGAAAAGATTGTTGAAGATGTGTGACGAAGATTGAACCTTGAAGGTCATCATGAGATCCATGGCTCGCTAACACCACCTGTGAGTGTCTTCAGTCGTCCATGAACTCTGGTTTGGTCCTAATGTCTCTTTTCTGAACAGGTGGTGAGACTGAAGAGGAGAAGGTGTGTGAGGACCTGATGGAGAAGCAGGTGGTGGACTTGAGGAACATCTGGGTGAGGATGATCTTCTGTGACTGTTGTATTTGACCTTTGAGCTGCAGAGTTGTGACGTCCTCTGTTCTCCACCACAGGAGCATCTGAAGCTGCTGCTGCTGCATGGAGAACCTTCGGACTTCATGCTTTTCTTCAAGTTCCTGGGCAACAGGAAGTGGTTTGATGAAGATCAAGTGTCCCTCACTTGATCTTCATGGAACCACTTCCTGTTGGGGAGGAGGGGATATAGTGGGGTCCGCAGAGGGGGGAGGAGAGACCAATTTTTGATGCCATAGTTTTAGAGATTTTCCATATGCAAAATAAAAGTATAACCCCCTCCTTTTGCTCTCTTGATGTTTCGGGGGAGGACACGGCCCTACTACCCCGGATTCGCGCCCGGTCTGGTTTGCTCCAGCTCCCTGAGTGAAGGGTGGGATTCGAACCCTGAGCTTGTGAGGCTCAGAGAACCGCCAGTCGGTTGATCTCACCACTACACTAGATCACCTTCACAGCCAATATTTTCGTTTTGTTCTATTTGACCTTCACTTGCAGTCAAAATCATAAAACTAAGGCAGCAGCTGGGTCTTGAACTCATGACCTCTGGTTGTTCATGCAGAGAGTCCAACCACTAGACTAGATCACCTTCACTCTTAATTTTTTGGTTTTGTTCTATTTGACCTTCACTTTCAGTCAAAATCTCAAAACTAAGACAGCAGCTGGGTCTTGAACCCATGACCTCTGGTTGTTCATCCAGAGAGTCCAACCACTGGACTAGATCACCTTCACAGCTAAAATTTTGGTTTTGTTCTATTTGACCTTCACTTGCAGTCAAACTGTCAAAACTAAGGCAGCAGCTGGGTCTTGAACCCATGACCTCTGTTTGTTCATGCAGAGAGTCAAACCACTAGACTAGATCACCTTCATGCCTTGTTTTTTGGTTTTGTATTATTTGACCTTCACTCTCAGTCAAACTGTCAAGACTAAAAATAGAGTCAGGCCTTGAACCCAAGACCTTTGGTTGTCTATGCAGAGAGTGCTACCACTGGACTAGATCACCTTCACAGCTAATGTTTTGGTTTTGTTCTATTTGACCTTCACTCGCAGTCAAAATCTCATAACTAAGGCAGCAGCTGGGTCTTGAACCCATGACCTCTGGTTGTTCATGGAGAGAGTCCAAACACTAGACTAGATCACCTTCACACTTTGTTTTTTGGTTTTGTTTTATTTGACCTTCACTCTCAGTCAAAATCTCAAAACTAAGGTAGCAGCTGGGTCTTGAACCAATGACCTCTGGTTGTTCATGCAGAGAGTCAAACCGCTGGACTAGATCACCTTCACTGTTCATTTTTTGGTTTTGTTCTATTTGACCTTCACTCTCAGTCAAAATCTCAAAACTAAGGCAGCAGCTGGGTCTTGAACCAATGCCCTCTGGTTGTTCGTGGAGAGAGTCCAACCACTACACTAGATCACCTCACAATTCATTTTTTTGGTTTTATTTTATTTGACCTTCACTGTCAGTCAAAATATAAGACTAAAGAGAGACATTGAACCCAAGACCTACGGATGTCAATGAAGAGAGTCTGACCACTTCACTAGATCACCTTCCAACTTAAGATTTTCGGTTTTGTTCTATTTGACCTTCTCTCTTGGTCAAAAAATCTAGACTAAAGTAGCAGCTGGGTCTTGAACCCAAGACCTCTGGCTGCTCATGCCAAGAATTTAGCGACTACGCTAGATCACCTGCTGAATTGACTACAAGCGTTTGAACCTGAATATTTCTAAATATTGTCCTGAGAAAATACTCTATGCAGGCGGCGTATAAGGGACCGTCCTCCAATAGACGAACACCGAAAAAGGGTTGACTTCTTAATAACTCCATGTTCACGTGACTAAAGAAGGGCCTCCATATATATGTTTATGTTTATGTATAATTTGTAGACGGTCCCTCGTCTGATGAGACGCTGTTTACGTGCAACAGTGATCATAATAAATCGTTATATTATATTTAATAACTCGTATAAAGAGGTATTATAGCGCAAAGATCGGAGCCAACTTTCTATCTAAAGTTATGTTTTGATACTTTCCAATACCATCAATAGATCATTTTACATTCAAAGAGTGGAAACATTTCTTCCTCATAGTAAACCAACAACTATTCAAACAAACATCTGCCATTTTTAAAGTCTGTGTCGGAGGAGACGCTCGTGGACGACTTGTTCTCTTCTTCTGGTCCTGACGTCAGGGAGAAACCGAGGGCTGAGGTTGATGACCGAGGTCAACAAAATCACCGACTTGAGGCAAGAACATCTGATCCACTCAGGCTGGAGGTAGTTACAGATGATGTGTGAAGTAACAGAAGAGACAATTTGAGGACACAGACCCTCCCCCCCGGTATGATCTGATCCAGATCCCCGGTGACGGGCGAGATTCGAACCATTACCGCTTGGAACAAGGGTTGGTTGATCCCACCGCTACACCAGGTGTATGAAACTGCTACTTCACCATATCCTCTTATCTTCACCTCCCAGTAACAACGTCCAGTCAGAGACTCTTGACTCAAGACCTGAGGACAAATATTGAATCTGTCTGGATGATCAGGACGAAGCTGATGTTCTCCCATGTTTGTCACTTTCTTGTTTCCTTCAGACAACATCAACCATGACTCTGCAGTGTTTGGATCCAGAGTGATGTCCTGTGAGTGTGTGAGGAACTGCTCTCTCTCTGGATGGATCATCAGTGAGATGTTGGTCCACGTGTCTCTCAGAAGGTCTGCTGTCACTTCCTCAAAGCGGCGGTGAGTTTGCTCAAGGGTCATGGAGGAGGTTGTGTCTTCACTGACCTCTGAGAGTGAGGTTGTGTCTTCACTGACCTCTGAGAGTGAGGTCCAGTTCTGCAGGAAGATGATGTGACTGTCGGTGAGTAACAGCTGCTGCAGCTCAGCTTCTTTCTTCTTCAGCTCAGAAATCTCCTGCTCCAGCTGCTCCTGAAGTCCTCGGACTCGAGCAGCTTCAGTCTCCTGCAGAGATCTGACCTGCTGTTCCACATCAGAGTATGTTCTCTGGAGGATCTGGATCATCTGGTTGAGGGTCTCCTGACTTGTCTCCACTGCTTCATCAGCAGAGACGCTGATGTTCTCCTGCTCCTGCTGAAGCAACTTCACTTCCTTCTCTCTGTTCTGGATCTTCTGCTGGATCCTTCCTCGACTCTGATCCACGTCTTTCTCTCTCTCCTTCTTCTCTGCTGCGGCCGAGACGATGTCATGATCTTTGTGTTGGTCCACAGCACAGAGATGACAGATGAGCTGCTGATCAGAACGACAGAACATCTTCTTCTCCTCCTTGTGTTCAGAGCAGATCATCTCCTGGAGCTGCTTGGACGACTGGACCAGCTTGTGTCTCCTGAAGGCCAGAGATTCTAGATGAGGCTAAAGACGTTCCTGACAGTAGGAGACCAGACACACCAGACAGGACTTGAGGGCTTTCATCTTCCTCCCAGTGCAGACGTCACAGGCCACATCTTCAGGTCCAGCAGAGCAGTGGTCCTCAGCTGCTTGTTTCATCTTCAGCTCCTCCACTAGCTCGGCCAACCGGATGTTCTTCTGCAGGACAGGTCTCGGTTCGAAGCTCTGTCTGCACTGAGGACACTCGCAGACGCTCCTGCTCTGCCAGTGACCTACTTTTAAATCAGAGTGAAGGTCAAATAAATCCTAACCACAATATTTGCTGTGAAGGTGATCTGGTGTAGCGGTCAGACTCGCTGCATGGGCATCCAGAGGTCTTGGGTTCACAACCCACCTGTTACTCTTGTCTTGAGATTTTGACAGAGAGTGAAGGTAAAACAAAACGAAAAATTCAATCTGAAGGTTATCTAGTGTAGTGGCCAGCCTCTCTGTATTGACATCCAGAGGTCTTGGGTTCAATGCTCAACTATTTCTTGAGATTTTCGCTTAGAATGAAGATCAAATAAAAAAAATAATAATAAAAATGAATTTTGAAGGTGATCTAGTACAGCAGTCAAACTTTCTGTATCAACATTCAGAGGTCTTGGGTTCAAGGCCTGTCTTGAGATTTTGACTGAGAGTGAAGGTCAAATAAAACGAAAACAAATCATTGTGAGTGTGAGACTATCTGCATTCACATCCAGAGGTCTTGGGTTCTATGCCAAATATGTTTTAGTCGAATTTAGATTTTGGCCTTGAGTGAAGGTCAAAAAAAAAAAAAAAAAAAAAAAAAAAACAACAAAAAAAAAAACAAAAAAAAAAAACAAAAAAAAAAACAGTGTCAAGGTGATCTAGTGTAGTGGTCAGACTCTCTGCATTGACATCCAGAGGTCTTGGGTTCAATACCCAACTATGTCTTAAGTCTTGAGATTTTGGCTGAAAGTGAAGGTCAAATAAAACGAAACGAAAAACAAATCAGTGTGAATGTAATCTAGTGTAGTGGTCAGACTCTATGCATTGACATCCAGAGGTCTTGGGTTCAATGCCCAACTATGTCTTAAGTCTTGAGATTTTGAATTAGAGTGAAGGTCAAATAAAACAAAACCAAAATAACTGCTTTGAAGGTGATCTAGTGTAGTTGTAGCACTCTCTAGATAGACAACCAAAGGTATTGAGTTCAAGGCCTGATTGTTTTTTTAGTCTTGAGATTTTGACTGAGAGTGAAGGTCAAATAAAACGAAACGAAAACATTTGCTGGGAAGGTGATCTAGTGTAGTGGTCAGACTCCCTGCATAGACAACCAAAGGTATTGGGTTCAAGGCCTAGTTGTATTTTTAGTCTTCAGATTTTTGACTGAGAGTGAAGGTCAAATAAAACAAAACAAAAATATTTGCTGTAAAGGTGATCTAGTGTAGTGGTCAGACTCCCTGCATAGACAACCAAAGGTATTGGGTTCAAGTCCTGGTTGTATTTTTAGTCTTCAGATTTTTGACTGAGAGTGAAGGTCAAATAAAACAAAAACATAATATTTGCTGTGAAGGTGATCTAGTGTAGTGGTCAGACTCCCTGCATAGACAACCAAAGGTATTGGGTTCAAGTCCTGGTTGTATTTTTAGTCTTCAGATTTTTGACTGAGAGTGAAGGTCAAATAAAACAAAAACATAATATTTGCTGTGAAGGTGATCTAGTGTAGTGGTCAGACTCCCTGCATAGACAACCAAAGGTCGTAGGTTCAAGGCCTACCTGTAATTCTATTATTGAGATTTTGACTAAGAGTGAAGGTTAAATAAAACAAAACCAAAACATTTCACAACAATATCGCACGAAAATGTTGATATGGAGGCACTGCAACCAGTGGGAAATGATGAATGAATGTTCTATTTTCGAACTTCATTCCTATATAAACTCGAGGCGAATCTTTCCCTTTAAGACATGAGTGTCCAATACATGTCGCTTGATATAAGAAAAATAATGAAGTCGTAAAGTTCATATGAATCGAGAATAAAAAGAGCAAAACGTTCAGACTTCCCGACAGTCATTTTACGCAATTCAGAAAAACGATATAGAATTAAAAGCTTGTTTTTTTAAATAATATATTGAACAAAATAATGCGCGTTTGATCGCTTCACGTTCTTCTAGAGTCACAGAAACATGACGTCACTTCCAATGAAAGCGCAACAAATGCTTGTTTTCCTCATGATCACGTGATGACTATTTGTTACCTTTATCTCACGAATATAACAAGAATACATTCAAACCCGTGCAGGTGAGACACATTCTAATGACGCGAAGTTACTGATGAACACTTTTATTCTCGTTAAACTTCATCTGATGTTTTAACATTTAAATAATACATTTCTCGCCTCGGTTAATAACCGTGTATGTAAAATATAAACATTTACACCAGAGCACATCTGAACTCATTTACAATAGTGTGATTCATGTCAGACATGTTTAAAATTAACAAATATAAACTGTTAGTTTGAATTCTTTTTCATCATCACAGAAAGGAGACAAGTCTTGTGCTACATTTAAATATGATTAGATTAGATAGATTGAGCCAACTTTACTTTAGTATCTAAAGTTATGTTTTGATACTTTCCAATACCATCATTTTACATTCAAAGAGTGGAAACATTTCTTCGTCATAGTAAACCAACAACTATTCAAACAAACATCTGCCATTTTTAAAGTCTGTGTCGGAGGAGACGCTCGTGGACGACTTGTTCTCTTCTTCTGGTCCTGACGTCAGGGAGAAACCGAGGGCTGAGGTTGATGACCGAGGTCAACAAAATCACCGACTTGAGGCAAGAACATCTGATCCACTCAGGCTGGAGGTAGTTACAGATGATGTGTGAAGTAACAGAAGAGACAACTTGAGGACACAGACCCTCCCCCCGGTATGATCCAGATCCCCGGTGACGGGCGAGATTCGAACCATTACCGCTTGGAACAAGGGTTGGTTGATCCCACCGCTACACCAGATCACCTTCACAGCAAATGTTTTCGTTTTATTTGACATTCAAAATCTCAAGACCAAAGTAACCGGTGGGTTGTGAAGCCAAGACCTCTGGATGCCCATGCCAAGAGTCGGACCACTACTAGTTAAAGAAAACTCCTCAGGTTCTCCATGCAGCTTCAGATGGTCCTGTGGTGGAGAACAGACGTCACAGCAGCTGATCCTCACCCTGAAGTCCATCACCTGCTTCTCCTGCTCAGGAAGGAGACATTAGAACCAAACCAGAGTTGATGGACTGAAGACACTCACACAGGTGGTTTTAGCAAGCAAAGGATCTCATGACGACCTTGAAGGTTCAATCTCCGTCACATATGTTCCACAATCTTCTCAAGAGCTGGACTTCCTGTCTTCGTACCCAGTACCAGTGAACTCCAGCAGGGGGCGGACGAGCTCAGCCAGCTGGAGACTAAAGAGAAGAACAATCAATGAAACTACACGTTTACAACAACAACAGAATCTAATAAGTGAAGTCTCAATACATTCAGATATTTCTAAGACACTAAACACAACTTTAAGATGTTTGTTACCATGTTATCCTAGTTTTGTCCTCAAAAAACAAGATATTTACTTAAACGAGGGAAACAAAAAAACATGGACCAAAAACATTTTGTGTTCAACTTAAACCAAAGTCTGTTGCTGTGTCTCAAATCGCATACTAGCGTACTAAAAGTTAGTATTTTTAGTGCGTTAGTGCGTCTCAATTCTTAGTATGCGAAATTTATAGCGATATAACGATAGCGTTCAAACAGCTGGTTGAAACATCATTAAATAGAAGTAGAAGAAGAAGCTGTCATGTGATTTCCGGTTAGTGTGTAGCAGCAGAGTTTGATTTGAGACATACCATCTGTGGAGAATTTGCGTACTAGTTAGTGCGTACACTAAACTGATGCATACTAACTTCTAGCATACTAAGAGTAGTATGCGATTTGAGACGGAGCATGTGTTTCGAGAGTTTGCTGTTCGCTTTTCATTTAAATTCTGCTCCGAGGCCTTTAGTAAAAACAGCGCCCTCAAACGGCATTGACACGTAACAACAAGGAAGTATTTCAATAGTTTCAACATCTTTTCATTGATTTAAAAAATGCTCATATATGTTACATCAAATTATTTTGTATTACAATAATAATCATTCGACCGATGTATTAGTTATTTCGAATGTATAATATAAAAATATTTATAAGATTTATAAGACAATAAATATTCACTTTACATTGAAATTAATTAATTGAAACAAAATAAAAAACGGGGAAGATTTAGACGACGCCTGTCATCACTAGAATCTGCTTTAATTCACTAAACAGTGAGTTTAATACAGGTTAAATAAAGGTTTAATAAATAAAAATGACTCCATGGCGATCAATGATAAATAACATTAATATATATATATATATATATATGACACAAGTTTAGTTTAGGTCGCAACAATGTTAAACACTTTAACTTACTTCATGTTACAAATCATGTTTAATGGATCAAATGATCCAAATTTCAGGATCGCGACAAAACTAATTCAGTTTATTGGATTTGTTTACATCAGTTTTATTGTTGTAATATATGATCATTTTATTCACGTTTATTTGCAAAACCTACTCTATGTGTAGCAGAGAAGACGATGAGTTGCTCTAAACATCTTCATAACGTTGTTGTTCATAAAAGTCTGATCAGTCCCTTATTATCGTATTATCGACACCAAGATACAAATACTGAACTTCTTATAAACCTTTTCTTTATCCTCAGCAAATATCAAGTCTACATTTAAAACATTTATTTATATATATATATATATATATATAATGTTTTGTTCATGTGGTTCCTTGTTCAGGCCTGTTATAAATAAACATTTCATTCTCTATAAACCAATATTCATCTTGTTTCAATCTTTAATAAATAAATGTGAGAAATGAACGTATTTTCAAGTACACAGTGATTTTTCTTTCTCATCCTTTAAAAAGCTTTTTGACACATTTAAGACGAGACTTAAAAACGAGATTGCTTTAACAAGTTTCCCTCGAAAGACCATTTAGAATAGTTTACCTTCTGACCTTTGACCTCATCAGTGTCAGGTGTTCTTCTTAGCATTAGCTTTAGCTTCAACAACAAGTAGAGTTACACTGAAAGTGACTTTAATTCAACACATGCACGAACGAGACTCAGTTCTATTGTTTTATTTACAAACAAACTTCAGGACAAAAGTTAATGAATATAAAAGTTCAACAAAATAGATTCACGACTTTTAATAAACGCTAGTTTCGTCATTAATATGAGTTTAAGTCACAACATGGTTCTCAGCTGCTGTAGTTGTGTAGAAAGTCAACGTTCTCACCCGCAGATGTCCCAGTAAGCCAGGGTCATGAGCATGTTGGAAGTTTTCATCTTCAATGTTGTTCAAGCTGGAGCATCAGCTAGTTTGGTCACGTGACTGTGACCGGATATCCGGATGTGATTTCTTGGTTTTAGAGCGCCCTCTGGTGGACGTTATAAAATATAACTATGCTCAGAGTTACAAGAGTGAAGGTGTTGACATTTTATTTGTTATTCAATTGTATGATTTATACGCCAGAAAATGTCTCAAAATAAAAAAAAAGACTTGAGTATATAAACTACTAAAAGTAATTTGCTTCTCTCTGGTTATGACCTTGGATTTGATCTCACCTGGATCTTCTTGCTGGGCCGGTACCTGTAGAACTCCTGATTTCTTGTTCTTAGAGCGCCCTCTGGTGGATCTAAGAAAATATAACTCGTCCTGCATATGAACTTAAACAAAATTATTGATTTATGTGAACATTTATACTCTAATAAACTAATTATCTATAAAACAATTTAAAAAATAAAGTTGACCTCCTTTAATCTACTCCTTTTTTTATTGATCCCTTCACACATGTATTTAATAATACTTGACTCTGAGCCGCCATCTTTGATGCAGTATAGAAACACAACTCAGTTCAAACATCACGTTTTATTAAAACCATTCATTCAAATGTTGCGACACAATCATCGTTCTCAGTCGACGTCACTAAAGTGCTCTCCAGGTGCTCACCTGGGTGATCATGTGACGTAAGCAGCGGCCAATGGGACGCACAATATTATATTTATTTATTTATTTTATAAAAGTGTATGGGACGAACACACCTGAGTACGATGCGGATCAAAGTAAATAAATGGCTCATGTTGCTGAGAATCTAAATACAAATTCACTTCTGAAGGTTCCAGAGCGTCGAACCTCTTCTTCTGCGCCAAGAAACAGGTGAGAAGCAGTAATGGAATGATGCCACCTAGTGGCCGGAAATGTAATTGCAATACCCAAACATTGATAGGCAGTGAAATTTTGCTTGTTAATTGTAAATTACAAATCGAATAATTGTATAAACCATTAAATAACTATTATTAAAAACACAATGAAAGCCAAAATAAAATAAAAAACTAAGTGCTTTAAAGTATCTGTAAAGGATTTTTTTAAGTTTATAGATTTTTCAAGAGTCCAGACAAAAACAAGTGAAGAAGTCTCTCTACTCAGCTGTGGAACCCTCAGAACAAACATGATCTAAGTTCTTGTTAACTCATAGAGCAACGTAGCGTAGCTTCAGTCACCGAACACGACATAAATTAAGATCCACGAGATTCATGGTGGAACACTCCAGTGTTTACCTTCAGTCAGAGGTTCATGCAGGAGGAGACGATGGTAGCGTTTAACTCAGCAGCTTGTGTCGGTCGAACACGGTCTTGCGCTGCTCCTGGACCTGCTTCTTCCAGCGCTGCTGCGCCCCCTCGACGCGCTCCAGCACCGTGTTGCCGCGAGCCTGACTGTTGCTGCTGCTGCTGCTGGCGACCGGCTGAGGACGCATCTCCTGGACACACATGGTTTCACAAAGTTACCAAAGATTTGGTGATTTCAAAAAAGAATAAGAAGAAACATTTATTTCCCTAACACTTTAATATTCCGTTTGTAGCAAATTGCCTCATATTTCTACCATAAAAAATACAAAAATAATTGAATGGGGATCCACACGTTTACATATTTTAGTGTCATTTATTTTTATAATTTAGGTTTTTGCACTTTGCAATTTGTGTGATGTTTATCTTTATTCGTAATGTTGTTTATTCCAGGTTGTTTAATAAAGATATTGTATTACAATAAAGGCATGGAAGTAAATCAGTGTCATCAGAATATTGAAATTAATTAAATTGAATTTTTTTGTTTGTTGAAAGTTTTCTTATGAATAACTCAATAACAATAATTACAATATTGTTTTTTTTTTAATTCGATTTTTTTAATTAAATAAACAAGAATCAGGTATTTTCACATATAAAATATTGTCTGGTGGAACTTTTAGACCAACACTTAATGTTAACATTGAAAGGGAAGAAAATTATTGGAATTAGATATTTAACTAAATAAAAATAAAATCAACATTTATTTATTTAGAAAATATTCTAAAATATAATAATATATGTATATATATACATTTAAAAAAAATCAATATATTATTAAAAATTAATATCACTATTGCGATACTGGTAAAATAAATAAATAAAATGGAATGAAAATAAATCACATTTTTATAAAAAAGCGTAAACAAACTCACCTCTTCCTCGTTGTGCAGCTGCTGGATGTAGGGGTCGTGTTTCCGGATCAGGGGGTCCACCAGCAGCAGGAAGAGCATGTAGAGCAGCAGCGCTCCGACCATGGACAGGTAGATGATGATCGTCACCTGCAGCCGACCAGGAAGTCAACAACCTTCACAATAAAAGCTCACGACTCGTGGTCACCTTGATGGTGTTGGTGCTCCTCTCCTCGTACTTGCACTCGCACAGCAGACAGTAGGCCTCCACGTCGCCCCCCGGCACCGGCATGGGCTCCACCACGTGCAGACAGTTACTGTAACCACGGCAACAGTCAGTCGCTCCCGTCGCACAACAGACGCACAACTTTCTCACCAGTCCTTCTGGGACACGTTCCTGTTGTAGATGTGTCCGCTGATGTTCCTGTACGGAGGACAGATGCACTTGCAGCGGACGTCCTCGAAGTTCTGGAGACAAGAGAGTCGGTTCATCGAGCTGCTGTCAATCATCCATCACACGAAGATGTGAGCTGTTGTCAATCATCCATCACACGAAGATGTTGCTACGAGTCTCTTTCATTCTGATCACTTTACCTTCGCCTGCGCGACGACCAGCCAGTCCAGGAGCAGAAGTCCGCAGACAGAAGCCACGACCAACGTCCACGAACGCGACGCCATCGTCTCGCTTCTTCCTTCACGACGACCAATGAATCTGATGAAATGTTCTGAGCTTCTCTGATCTTTATTGCGCGATGTCCACAGATAGTACGGTAAAAAAAAAGAAAAATAAGGATTAGTTTCCCACAAACGTATTCGTTTGTCAATGAAGTGAAGACAAACACGTCTGTTTAAAAGTGATGGAGTCAAAGTAAATCACTATCATACCTTTTTTTTTTAAATGAATTTATTTAATTGAACATTGATTTTTCTTCAAATCATCTTTTTATACATCATCTTTTTTGATATACTGTATATTTTATTTACATTTGTTTTACATGAAAATCTTACAATGACATAATTTTTACATTCATTTTTTTTACAAATCGAATTTCACTATGAATTTATTCGTGCAATACAAATAAAACAAACGGCGAAAAACAGTGTTTTTTTTTCAATATATGAATAAATTAATAATAATAATTTTGATTATGTAAAAATCCAGTGTTAGAAATTCAAAGTCTGTTAGCAGGCATTTACTTCCATAAACCGAACATGACAAGGATAAAAAAGTTGTATATCTGCAAAAAATATATCTCCTAAAAAATATAGTGTTTAAAACTTTAATATTGAAAGTAATACAATCTGATATCTCTCTTATTGTGTAACAAATCTTAGAAATGCAGAGGAAGTTCCTTCTTCAGAATAAACCTTCAATGATATAATAATAATAAATATAAATATTGTCTAAACAAAAAGAAGAAAACGAGATCTTGCATCAATCTTTAGTTATTACTCAAAATAATGTCTCTATTTTCTACCAATTACAATACAAACTATATAAATAACAATAAAAATGGCAAATCAAATATTAGAATAAGAAAGTAAATCTGTATTTTTTATTATTATTACGGTTCCTGAATTATTCTTATCTGAACACAACTGTTACATAAACTATATTTAAAACTGTTCCGTTGATCTTCTCTCAGTCGCAGAATAAATACGTCAATGGCTTAAAAATATGTCTTAAATAAGTTAAGTTTAGCGACGTTTGCGTTCTACCGTAATAACCAGTGTAATGACGCAGGACATGCTGCTCGCTAACAGGTGACGTCACGGGTAGAAGACACTCAACGAGACAAAGATATTCGTCATTGCGGAGGAAAGTAGGAAGAAAATGTTTATTATTTACCTTTAGACGCTCGAGAGCCTCGTCTGTCTCTGACCTGACGTTTGTTTCCGGAGAACTTCTGATTTCCGGTGTTTCGCTCGAGTCTGCTGCAACACCGCCCTCTGTCGGTCACAGTGACACAGTACAAGCTCAGGACGCACTGAACTGTATTTCTACTTGAAAATCGCTGAATACTGACAATAATAACTGGATAGTTTTACACGTTTCATTATAATCGAAGTATTTTTTTTACAACATCCTGGTTCTGTCTACAGCTCACTCTCACCTCGAGTCACGTGATACAATTACTTCCTCTTTCCAAACTGGCTTAAAAACATTGATTTTTATGTGTTTATTCCTGTAGATTAAATTACATTTTAAATCTTTTAGTTAAAATAAAAGCAATCAAGACCAAAAACAACAACATACAAAAACAAACAATCAACAGAAAATAATCACAAAAAATACAAAAAGCAACAACAAAAAAAACAAGGAAAAAAATAAATATAAAGTATACATATATAAATATATCAACACAAAATTTAACATACCAAAATGAACACAAACGCAAACAATCATAACCTAACAACCAACAATAAAACAAACACAAAAAATATCAACATACAAAAACAAAACAATTGACAGAAAAGTATCACCAGAAATAAAACAACTAAAAAACTACAAACAACCAACACACAAAAAGAACCAACACACAAAAAGCCAAGTATAAAAAAAAAGAGAAAATGATATGCAAAAACCAACACAAAAAACAACCAACATACAATACAATAAACACGCAAAAAGTAACACACATCAATCAGCGCAAAAACACACAGAACATAGAACAAGCAATTCAATAAACAAACACACAAAACCAACAGCTTTCATACAAAACAATCAACACACAAAACCAACAGCTTTCATACACAACAATCAACACACAAAAAGAGATCAAAGTGACACAGACTCTGGTGTGTTCAGTAAATATTCAGCAATAATACTTTTAAAGTAAATGAACTTTAATAAAAAACACACACGTAAACAATCACTCTGCTCCTCTACACACTTGACGATGTTCTATGTTGACACACAAACAACACAACCGTGCCGTGACTCATCACACACACTCCTGAAGTCTGATCTCGTCTCTGGTGGAATCTGGAAATCTGGACCCGATCGATGTTTCTATTTCCCGCTAATCCTGTTTCCCGCCTCACTGTATACTAAGATGGCCGCCGCGATAATAAGCCGCAGGAATCGATGGCCGACAAATTCCGAGGCGCAGGAGCCGCCGGTCGCAGGATCAATGGATACCTTATTAACAAGCTCCGACCCCAGACCCCGGGATCCACCAGACCACTTCATTATGACCAGCCTCGTGCTGAGCACGGGTGGAACTCTGACGTGACTCAGATCGACGTCATGAATATGAATGATCTGCATCAGAATCACCTCAAGTTATCGACTGCACCTCATTTTTACACAATTTATTCTCATCGTCCAGAACAGAGTAAGGGTTTTGGACCGTCAGGCGGGTCCATATGACCCGCGGCGAAGAATCCAGAGTGAAGGTTGAGGCAGAAGAGAAAGAGAATGAAGAGAATGAAGGAAGTGAGTTTGTTTACACTCGTGTTATCTCAGGGTTAAACTGTGTAGAAGTACATCAATGTCATCAGAGTTTTGAAGGGTTGAAAGTATTTTTTTCAAATATTGAAAGGTTGAAAAAATTTCAAATATTCAATATTTGTCATATTTTGATTTAAATTATTCAATATTTTTGAATTCATATCCTTTTAAATTCAATATAAAAAAAATAACATTAGACAAAACCAAATGAGCACAGAGTTACTGGATCATAAAGACCTGATCGTTTATGTATGATCCAGTAACTCGGTACTCGTTTGCTTTTGTCTGGTGGCTCTGTTATGCTTTTGTAAATATTTTCGATTAAAACATTTTTTTTTTCGCAGACGAAATTACAGTTTTTTAATTTGAATAACATTTCTTTGACTTCACACAGTCAGCCGGAACCCAAACTTGTTTTTTTTTATAATCTTTGGGCTTTTACATTTCAGAGTTCTTTAACTACACTGTAGATCAGGTGGAGTACCCAGAGCGAACCCTCTACTCTCCTCCGACGGAGCTGTTAACGACTCCGGGACCTTCAACTGCCGTTTGACCTCCATGACCCGGCGTCTCCCATCCTCCTCGCTCCCGGAATAACAACGATGTTTTCTTCTGGTCCGGGGCTGGTGGGCTGCAGGTCTCTCACACACACACCAGTGCAATCACGGGCGTGGGAGGCGACCGGCGGTCCCGGGACCGGCGATAAATCACAAGGTTACGCTCGACCGAGAAGCAATTCTGTCGACGTGTGTTCGCACATTCGTCTTCATCAGATGGTTCCGGGCCGAGGCCGTCTCAGCCGCTGATCCACCGCTGATGGAGGCTCCAGGAGGATCCAAAGTTCTACAGGAAGACGCAGGTGTTGGACTCGACGTCGCGCGTTTCCCGTCCTGAACTCATCCGAGCCGACAGCTGTCCGTCCGGCAGCTGAGGCCGGGCGGGCGTCCGGGCGAGGAGAAGCTGATCCTGAGCTGAAGTGAGCGAGGAGGAGATGACGTCTGCTGCCTCCGAGCCACGAGAGGAAGCAGGAGCGTCGTCCGAGCAGGAGGTGAGAGAATTTAATTCAACATCGAAAATGATTAAACATTTTAATTGATTTTTCTTTAAGCACGGATGGTCTTTTGTTGAATAATTGTATTGAAAAAAATCGATATGAAAGGTTGAATACGTTTTTATCGAATAATAAAAAATATATTTCTTTTGTTTTACACATATAGTTTGATATTGTTGTTCCAAAAATTCATATATAAATATTCTAAATTCAATTTCTTTTCAATCATTATATTTTAGCTTCAATATTGTCCGGAGGAAACTATTAAAACAACGTTTTTGTATTGAATTTTGAATGATTTGAATTAAAATATCAAACGCTATGTTTAATACAAAATCATTAATTTAGGAAATAGTCGATTTAAAATGATTTAATAAAAATAAATTGAACCTTTTAATATAGAAATTATTTGATTAAATTATTAATAAATGAATTAAAGAACATTCAAGAACTTCCTTTTGGACTTAGCATTAGCATTGCTAACATTAGCCAGAGAGACCTGACAGTTGCTCTCCACCCGCTTCTTTCTTTATTCAGGACACATGATGGGTAAAATATTCCAGTCACGACCCAGACGGCCCGACTCTGGTCACCCGAAGACTTGAGGTCCAGATCCGGAATCGGAGAGGAAGTGAGGACTCGGGGTGTGTCCGGCCGAGAGACGACCGAGGCGAATTAGAGAGATTGGAATCTGTAGGAGGTCCAGAGAAGTTTGAGGATCAGTGACACGCTTGTGAGGTGATGTCACCACCTTGTCTCATCTGGTTGTCGTGAAGCTACCGGTCGGATCTGGAGGGAACCGTCGCCGCCGCCTTCGCTCCCTCCTCACCTGCCACTTCCACTCGCCTTCATGCGGTCAGTATTCACGAGCGCCTCGGGCTGCTGCACGAACACACGCGTGTGTCGGACAACGTGATAAAAGGGAAGTTTAGTTTCAGGACCGGAGCGAAGACAGACGATCGCCTCCTGTCTGAGCCGCCGCTGAGTCGCATGTAAACACTGCCGGTTCAAACCCTTCATCTCTTCGGCTTCAGGGATCGATGAGGGCTCAACGTTCTTCATCTCGCCTCCGTCTGAGGTGGAGACAGGTTTCGCCGCCACGGCAACCGAGACGAGTGAAGGAGGTGAAGGAGTTTGTCGGAGTAATGATCCAAACATCAGATCAGGTCATGAACCCAACCGGCTGTCGTCGTCTGTCCGTCCAGATTGTGATCAAACTCTCGTGACCACGAATGAACTCAAACCATGTTCCTGCTCTCACCTGAGATCACTAACTTTGTGACCCAAAGAACAACAGAAAAGTTCCCCTGGAACTGGACTCTGTATTAGAGCTGAGCTGAGGAGCTCAGTCATTCATGTGAGACTCAGAGTTGAGCCACTGATCCTCAGTGTTCAACTGGGAGGTGCAGGTGAGATTTTCAAATGTCAGACATGAATCTAGAGTTCAAAGTTGTCTTTAGAGTTGAACGTTATAATAGACAAAGTCAATTAACTCCTTAACTTAAATGTGACAAAACGTTTGTTAGTCGAAATATCGAAACATTAAAATAAGACATTTATTCAAAAATCATCAAAGCAAATGTTTTATCTTAAATAATTTGGTTTTTAGGAAAAAAACATTATTAAAAGGACAATTAAATGTGTTAAAAGTGATAAATAATTATCATCAGCATATCCGTGATAGCATAACAACAATTTATGCTAACGATTGGGTAATTTCTTAGTAGCAACAATTGTGTATTGATGATTTATGATCGCATGCCCCCCTAACTGTCCTCGGTCAGGGGGGCCGAGTCACATGTCAATTATTGACAGGTTTGACATGGTCACCACAGATAAGGTACACAATTAACACACACCGTCTCCAGATTTGGTCCTAAAACATCAGTGTGGAGTGTGTAGCTCTTCACACAAACGTGTCAACACACCAGACATTATTGGATTGATCCCATTTCCTCCTCTGAAAGCAGCAGGAGGATCCAGGAGGAGCGAGGAGGAGGCTTAAAGACGCCGGAGCTGGAAGCGAGACGCTCCACTGCCTGGCTGACAAACACGGCGTCCCCCCAGAGCAAAAGGAAAAGACGCGAGGCGGGGATTTTGATGTGGTCAGTCAACTCCCACAACACTCGGCAGCTTTCCGTCTCTGCGTCGAGCAGAAAATCTATGCGTGTGCTCTTAGTATTCCTGCCGTCGCTCGTGCAGAAGCAGACGAGTGGACCTGGAGGAAGACATCGCGCCGGTTCTTCTGCTCACGGCCCAGGAAAGTAGGTCCACTACAGCCGAGTCCACATTTTTGTGCACCTCCGATTGATTTAATGTCCGTATTATATTGACAGACCCACCTCCAGATAAAAGCAGTAGAATAAAACATTAAGACCAGAATAAATCAAACTTTACATGCATAAGAAATCCATCTCATTATAACATTAATTAAGCAGGAGCACCTGACTGGTTTCTCTGCGACATATAAAGTGTTTCACTTAGAGAGTTTCACTCATTTTCGCTAGTTTTTTTTTGTTGAGTAAACTTGACTGAAACAAGCGCTTTGACGTATCAAGAGTCACAGACTCTAATGTTACTAATGTTTAATCAATAGAACTGACTGGTACCAGGTCTAAGGTTCAAGACCAAGTGCCATTCTGGACTGTGTGAACTCAAACGTCAAACTATTCCCCCACCCGGACCGACTTCAAGATGGCCGACTCTGCCCCGACTATCCTCAACTAAACTGTTGTTGATCAATAAAGTTTTGAACCTACCGGCTCCTGGACACACCGGCGTGGACCCCGGTGACCCCGGTTCGCCGACGAGGAGACGTGTCTGCCGGGACGTCACGGAGGAGACAGCAAACAGAGGTGCGTCCATTCATCTGCGGAGGTGAGAGGTAATCAGCGCCAACTTTAATCAGTTCAGATCAATTATTCATGGTCAGGGGCCACTCGCCTCCCTCTCTCTCGCTGACAGACGTGGATGAATTATTCAGCCTGCATTTACACAAAGAACTTTATCTCCATCATGCACTCTCAGGAATCTCGTGGAATCCGGGAGTTCTTTCGCTCAAATGGGGTCGACGCCACCTGCCGACCGATCCGAACCTTCATCTCAGACTCGAGATACAATCGTAATTATCGGGACGATTTGTCCAGACGGCGACATCGATCAATCTAGTCTCATGTCGCCATCAGTCCTCGACGACGCGCCGACTGACAAGCTTCTCATCGCTCGTCTGCGGCGGCGCTCGGACGACAGAAGGACGTGGACTGATGGACCTGGACACGTGTGTCCGGACCACCAAATCAGAACTTTGAGGAACTCAGAGAGAAACATTGACAAACCAAGTAACGAACGCAATCCTAGGAGTAGTTAAGTGAATAAAGGCTCTCAAGTTTGTCTAAAACAATAGGTCAATCTGCTGGGGGGTCAAAGGTTAAAGAGTCAACATGGTGGAGCAGAGAGTCCAGAGAACTGTATCTTTCGTGGGTTTAATGCGTTGTGTGCATATGAAACAATCTTGGCTCTGATTGGTTAACGCACAGTTTTGACTTAACCTTAACTTAAGTCGCTTCTGAGTAGAGCTGTGCAAAATATATATACAGTACATATATATATATATATATATATATCAACATTAAACTGCACTGTATCAATTTAAAGGAAAAACCTTTAAAAAAAATCCCATTTATTTTATTTTTTAAGCTTTTAAAACAGATTTTAAATGATAGTTACTTTATATTTTAATGAAGTGTGTTTAAAATGAAAATATATATATATATATATATATATAATATATTTATATTTATACATATTTTTTTATCTACAACTAACATGCACATATTCTCCGTGCTTGTCATTGATTGTGTAGCAAATAAACTTCCAGCCGCTAGATGGCAGCAGTCAGCAAATTCTATAAAAAGAACAATGAGAAATAAAAATCGTAAAATTAAAGTATAATAATTTCCTTTTTTTAAAATTTACAATTAACATGCAAGTATTCATTTCTGTGTTTAAATTAAACTTCTGTCATTACGACCTCCACAGCTAAATGAAGAATGAAATCCAGCGAGATCCCGGCGATGACTGAGGACGAGAGGATACAGTGACTCCAGCAGCTTTTGAAGCTGATGTTTGGACATATTTTGGTTTTAAAACAAATGAAATCAGTTACGACTTCGTCAAGAGTCATGTGGTCTGTAAATACTACAACACCAGAGTCAAGTACTGGACAATACTACACATATATCCTTGTTACTACAGTATCAAAATATTAGTATCGTTGACCCTGTATCGTGATACGTACCGTATCTAAAGAATCTTACTAGAGGGAAGTATTTCCTTTTTGAACTTACATAACAACAACCCAGTTCTTTTCCCAAGACTCAGAAGGAGATGATTCACCAACTCTGGACTGAAATTGACGGACAAACACGTGAGATCCTTCCAGAGGTCAGATGGACTCTGAGGACGGACGGAGGAGGGACAAGGACGGAGTGACGGATGGACAGATGGACGAGAGACGAGAGTCATTCTTCCCGAGCGCAGTTTGTCACGCGGCGGCCGACAGGCTCCGACCATCAGTCACCAAACAATCACTCAATAATCCTTTGCAGCCCTTTTCCCGACTCCGAGTCCCAACTCTTCGTGTTCTTCTCAGAACCGGGGGCCGAGACGTGAGCCCTCGGAAATTCTGATCATTCCATTCTGTTTCGCGGTAAATCAGAGAAACTAATGAGCCGCTCACAGGTGACATCGTCATGGAAACGTGCCTCTGGAACTCTAGTTCCGACATCCCCATCATATTCCTCCTGCCATCCAGATGCTCACGAAACATCTCAACACCTGCCTCGGAACATCACGTTGTCATCAGCGATCGCTCTGGCCGTGGCGGGATAAGAATGGTGGTCCAGTCCACTCACCACCAACGTGAACAGACTGGAGGGTTGAGTCGTCCTCCTCTGACCCGTCTGGCAGGTGTGATCCGGGTAAATTGGGCCCTTATGATCTGCTCAGACTTTCATGTCATTCCTGACCTTTTCCGAGCGCGTGTGTCCAGAACCTTCACATCCCGGCCCGGTAAATGGTCCTGGATTCAACTGGGGTTTTCTTTCACAATGTCACGGGTGCCGCCGCTCACCCATTCTTCTCTCGTCTCCCTCCCGCGAGGCCTGAACCGTCTGCGGGGTAAATATGAGGTAATGGGGGTCCGACGGAGGACGGGGTCCGCGGGCCGCGCGGGAAGGTTGTGACCGCGAGAAAAGCGCGGCGGCCCAGAGCTGCTCAATAATTCAGCGCCCGTCTGGAGCCGCCGTCTCCGGACACGACGGCCCGTGATTGCAGGAGGACGACAGAGTGACATTTGCACATGAAAATCATGGCAACTCATCCAAACACTCGTCCTCCCGAAAGAAAACAGTCGCAGGACTCGAGTCCCGACAGAGAAGGTTCTGATCCGAGAGTCTTTACGGTTTCACGTTTCCGAATCATTTTTCAGGGAACAAGGAGGACGTCCTCGTGATGGGTCAGGAACTGACGATCCAGTTGGATTTAATGAAGCTCAAACTCGACTGACTCAGAACTTTCTTTCAAACTAGCACCACATGTAGGAATGTTTTAGATCACACTGCCCCTAGTGGTAGAAAAAAATAGCATGTTTCTACTGTAACACGGATCATAGAGAAGATTATTTATTGAAATAGCTCACGATACCAATAATAAAGTACTTCCCTCTTAAACTGAACAAATAATGAAGTACTTCCCTCTTAAACTGAACCAATAATGAATTACTTCCCTCTTAAACTGAACCAATAATAAAGTACTTCCCTCTTAAACTGAAGCAATAATGAAGTACTTCCCTCTTAAACTGAAGCAATAATGAAGTACTTCCCTCTTAAACTGAACCAATAATAAAGTACTTCCCTCTTAAACTGAACCAATAATGAAGTACTTCCCTCTTAAACTGAACCAATAATGAATTACTTCCCTCTTAAACTGAACCAATAATAAAGTACTTCCCTCTTAAACTGAACAAATAATGAAGTACTTCCCTCTTAAACTGAACCAATAATGAATTACTTCCCTCTTAAACTGAACCAATAATAAAGTACTTCCCTCTTAAACTGAAGCAATAATGAAGTACTTCCCTCTTAAACTGAAGCAATAATGAAGTACTTCCCTCTTAAACTGAACCAATAATAAAGTACTTCCCTCTTAAACTGAAGCAATAATGAAGTACTTCCCTCTTAAACTGAAGCAATAATGAATTACTTCCCTCTTAAACTGAACCAATAATAAAGTACTTCCCTCTTAAACTGAACCAATAATGAAGTACTTCCCTCTTAAACTGAACCAATAATAAAGTACTTCCCTCTTAAACTGAACCAATAATAAAGTACTTCCCTCTTAAACTGAAGCAATAATGAAGTACTTCCCTCTTAAACTGAAGCAATAATGAAGTACTTCCCTCTTAAACTGAAGCAATAATGAAGTACTTCCCTCTTAAACTGAACCAATAATGAAGTATTTCCATCTTAAACTGAACCAATAATGAAGTATTTCCCTCTTAAACTGAACCAATAATGAAGTATTCCCATCTGTAACTGAACCAATAATGAAGTACTTCCCTCTTAAACTGAAGCAATAATTAAGTATTTCCATCTGTAACTGAACCAAGAATGAAGTACTTCCCTCTTAAACTGAACCAATAATTAAGTACTTCACTCTAAAGCTGAACAAATAATTAAGTACTTCCATATGAAACTAAACCAATAACGAAGTACTTCCCTCTTAAACTGAACCAATAATGAAGTACTTCCATATGAAACTAAACCAATAACGAAGTACTTCCCTCTTAAACTGAACCAATAATGAAGTACTTCCATATGAAACTAAACCAATAACGAAGTACTTCAACATACTTGCTCGACGTGGTCCAGCTCTCACTGGAGTGTCAGTCCAGACCTGCAGGAATCAGGGACTCATAAATCACGGATCTGATCAGGGTCAAAGGTCACTTAACTGTCGGAATATTTTGCAGCATCGATGCAAAAACACAATCGATTAAATGTCAACTTCATGTGGCCTGAGGCGGAAGAATGTGTCAAAGTACTTTCAGTCTCATCAGATCAACACATATTCACACCGACAAGAAGTCTCTGATGTTTTACTGAGACATAAGAACTAAAAGTTATTTTATAGAGAATAAGGAGTATATCTACAAATCTTTTAGGAAGAATAAGGTCTTAGTGGGAGAATTAATAAAAGTAAAAATATACTTTCAAACACCTCAAAGAACATCAGTCGATCATTGTGTTTTTGAACACTTTTAGTACTAAGTACTTCACTCTAAAACTGAACCAATAACAAAGTACTTCACTCTAAAACTAAACCAATAATGAAGTACTTCACTCTAAAACGAAACAAATAATGAAGTACTTCACTCTAAAACTGAACCAATAATGAAGTACTCTTCTCTAAAAGGAAATAAAAAATAAAGTACTTTACTTATAACTGAACCAATAATGAAGTACTTCAGTCGTAACTGAACCAATAATGAAGTACTTCACTCATAACGGAAACAATAATGATGTACTCTTCTCTAAAACGGAACAACAAATTAAGTACTTTATTCATAACTAAACCAATAATAAAGTACTTTCCTCGAAAACTAGACCAATAATGAAGTACTTCCCTCGAAAACTAAACCCATAATGAGGTACTTCAGTCATAACCAAATAATGAAGTACTTCAGTCATAACCAAACCACTAATGAAGTACTTCAGTCATAAACAAAGAATGAAGTACTTCAGTCATAACCAAACCACTAATGAAGTACTTCAGTCATAAACAAATAATGAAGTACTTCATGCTAAAACTAAACCAATAATTAAGTACTTCACTCTAAAACTAATCCAATAATGAAGTACTTCAGTCATAACCAAACCAATAGTGAAGTACTTCAGTCATAAACAAACAAATAATGAAGTACTTCACTCTAAAACTAAACCAATAATGAAGTACTTTACTCTAATACTGAACAGATAATAAAGTACTTCATTCATAACTAAAACAATAATGAAGTACTTCACTCATAACCCAATAACGTTGAATAACTGTGTGTAAGAACAACAGTTGTGTTCACGAGTGTGTAGCAGAGACACACACACACACACACACACACACACACACACACACACACACACACACACACACACACACACACACACACACACACACACACACACACACACACACACACACACACACACACACACACACACACACACACACACACACACACACACACACACACACACACACACACACACACACTCCTCTGAAGTGTTAAATCATCATGAATAAGAAAAATGAACTGTTGTGTCAGTTTACAAACCTGTGATTATTATTTATTACTGTTGTTGTTGTTTTATTTCCTCCTGAGTGGACACGGTTCCGTCAGTATGCCGGAGCACGTCTGAGTGGGTGGTGAGAGGGGGGTACGGGGGGTACGGGGGGACGGATGACAAATTGTGATTAATAAATGTGGTCCAGACTCGGTGTCGGTTATTAATGTAGAAACCAGAGCAAGTGTGCGGCTCAATCTGCTGCTCGCCATCAGGACTTGACGGCTACACGCCGTCACATGACCTCACACCTCAACCTGCTGTTTCCTCTCGGCTGCACACGCGCGACATTCATCATGTCACACACTTACACACACCTACACTAACACACATTTACACACACCTGCGCTGCCACACACACCTACACACACTGCACTTACACACACACCTGCACACACTGCACTTACACACACACCTGCACTTACACACACACTGCACTTACACACACACTGCACTTACACACACACACTGCACTTACACACACACACTGCACTTACACACACACATGCACTTACACACACACCTGCACTAACACACACACCTACACACACTGCACTTACACACACACATGCACTTACACACACACCTGCACTAACACACACACCTACACACACTGCACTTACACACACACATGCACTTACACACACACCTGCACTAACACACACACCTACACACACTGCACTTAGACACACGCTTGGTTCGAGGTGATTTTCTTCTAAGGAAGCTGTGAATGAAAGAGTAGTTTGTACAACAACTATTCAACGACTAGAATTTTCATTGTTATTTGTCTATTCAAGATTAAAATGTTAATCTCAGTTTATGTTCATTATTAATAAATAAATAGAAATCTGAAATTGCATAAGCGTAAATTTAATCCGTTTTTCTGTGTCCACTTATTTTCTCATTAAACAAACTTAGCTGCTGACAGACAAAATATGAGGTTTTAAAGAATTATTTTGCTTTTTCGTTAAGAAATTAAAGTTGCACATCTTTTATATCTATTGAATAGACTTTGATGTCATTATAAATGTAGTTAATACAACTTTAATCTCGTATAACCTATAATATACGACTTTTATCTCATTATAAATGTAATATATACATATTTAATTGTTAATAAATGTAATATATACAACTTTAATATCGTAATGTAATAATATACGTGTATAATAATATATATGATAAATCTAATATTTAAAATGTTAATCTTGTAATGAACGTAATAAATCGGATTTTAATCTATAATAAGTCTAATATAGACAACTTTAATCTTGTAATAAATGTAATATTATATAACTTTAATCTCATAATTATTTAACATTAAACAACTTTAATCTTTTAAAAAATTCAATATATGCGACTTTGATGTTGAAATAAATTATCTTAAACACGAACTAAATGTCCACATTAATCTAATAATAAAAAAATTAACTAAATAATCTAAGTATCCCTAATACTAGCAAAGTTGTTTATGTCCTTTCTTGTTATCTATAATATAATGATGTCAATAATCAAATTAAATCACCACATTTCTTTTGCACTTTGTTATCTCTTTGCACTTTGCTCTGTTCATTTGCACTTTGTGTTTTTTTATTGCTTTTATGAAACTTGCTGTTCCTTCTATTGTCTGCTGAGAAAACTGGTGAATCTCATTTCCCGAAGGTATTAATAAAGTCAATGTAATCTAATCTAACATTTAACCAACAGATTACATTTAAATCTTCAGATTCAATGTTATTATATTTAAATAATTCTCTGTCCTTCCTCACAGAACCAAACTGTCACTCACTCATTAATCACTCATTAAAAACCCTTCACTGGGTCGACCCGCTCGTCTTGACCCGAAGCCCCCCCCGAAGACGACCTCAGGATTGACGGCCGGTCTTCACGGTGAAGGAGGAGGTCTTCATTGGGTCGGACCTGTCAGCGGCTACAGGGGCCGGGCTGAGCGGTGGTCCTCCGGGGAGGGAAGGGACCCCCGCGGCCCGCCTCGGGAGGACCATCCGTCAACATCCCTGCCGGCTAATGACCGCTCGCCGCCGGTCAGCGGCGGAGGAGTGACCGCTGCGAGCTCGGAGGAAAACAATCGTTCGGAGCCGAGCTGTAATTGAGACGCTGCCGGAGAGATTCTCGGGGTCAGAGTTGATCCGCGACACGTGGCTGTGAAGTGAGCGACAGAGATTGATGCGGGCGGAATGATAATTCAGGAAATTAAATATTTACAGGCTAATAAGTCGGAACGCTCGCCGGATTATCTCCGTGATGACGGAGTTAACAAGGCGATCAAGTCCTTTTGAATCAATGCTTTAAAACTCGTCAATATGAGGCAGAGTTGGGGGTCCGGAGCGAACCCCCCCCACGACCAGATCAATATTCATCACCTCACTAATATTTAACAGCCTTTTAAAATCCAATCTCAGCGTGCGAGTCGATTATCTTTCCCTGCGGCTGCACCTGTCGGGCTTCAAGGGTGACCCCGGTGAACAGGTCATTGGTTAGCGAGTCGTGAATGGTGCCGTTGGGCAGACAAGCGTCCATTTATGGGATGTCTAAGGGATACTACATTGAACAACTGCGAAGAGAGTAAGAAGACATTCTCTGCACAAACGTTACGAGATAATGGAGATTCTGGATTTTCCCCCTGATGAGAAACTAATCATGGAACGTCGTCGTAACAAGAGAGCGTCAGGCAGGGTGTCGCGCTAATAAGGCCGTTCAGCAGTCGGGGCTTGAGACGGGCACCATGATCTGGTGAAGCCCGGCCTCCATCACACAAGATAACATAACATCTGCTGCAGCTCATCCTGTTTTTAACAACATGCTCAACGCCAGAGTCACGACAGAGGAGGAGCCATTTCAACTAACGACCACAGTTGTCACTTCAACATAAACACACGACTAAAAGAAACAAAATCAAGAGATAAACATCCACATGAAAGACCATAATGTAAACAAGTTATGAATTTTAACTGTAATCTAACATAAACAGGACTTCAACCATCATTAGATCGTCTCGAAATACAGTTTCTTAAATGTTGGATGAAAAAAATGACATGTAAAAGTAATAAAAAAAAGTCAACAGAAATAATAATAATGATTATAGTGAGAAGAATATGAACAACACAACACTAACACAAAAGGTTAAAGGATTAACAGCCAGAAAAAACGTATTTTAAACGGAAAAAAAACAATATAAATCTTAAAAACGAGGGTGAAAACATGTATATTATCCTTTTGACTACATTAAAAAAATACAGATATAGAGGTAAGAGAGAGGGAGAGAGAAAGAGAGAGAGAAAGGGAGGGGGAGTGAGAGCGAGAGAGAGAGAGAGAGACGATCTAACAGGTGTGTCCGTAAACGCAGCCAGAGGCGTGAACGCAGCACGGACTCCTGGACTCACCGCCGAGCGTCTCCTCCGTTATTACGGTAAATATCTCACATTTTCACACTTTCATCCTGTCATGACGTCATTTAAACACACGCACAAACTCTTGAGCGTTCTTGACGTTTCCTTCACAAGTTACTCTCGATGTGTCGTTTAAATCGACGTTGAAAACTCGCAGCGTGTTGGAGAAGTTATTTATTCAAGAATCACTGCAACAAGACATTTTTTTTATAATTGGTTCCTGCTCTGATCATTCTTCAGAAGCAGCCGAGGACGACAAGACGTTGTTTTTTCCTGGCAGAGGAGGATAAATAATCATTAGAACCGCATTAGTTCTGTCAATCAAATTGAAAAGATGATTGATCAGCAACATTTTGTTTGTGTCAGATGCAGTAGGTCATAATCTGTGACTGAAGATGATGATGGAGAGGATGAAGACGAGGGTCCAGCATGTGGTGACACAGTGAGGTGTGAGGGATTTCTGGGAGTGTCTCTACAGTGGGAAAAACTGTTGGACGGTCTAGGCGGCTGGAGAAGAGTCTGGAGATGACCAGGGATGGTTCCGTGTCACCGTAAGCCCCGAACAAGACTTTCGAACCCGCCTCGATCCCCCCGGACGTCTGGGAAGAACCTTGATATCAAACTCGGGTTCCGCTGTCACGTCTCTGACGGATCCCTCGCCTGATCTTCGCCGTTCCGCCCTCCCTTCTTCCCGACCCGCCCGGTCCGAGGTCTCATCCTGGCCGGCACCATCCCAGCCAAGGTGGAGGAGGACTTCCTCACGCTGGCCGCCTCGCGGTTCAGCCGCAGGAAGCGCGTGATCGGAGCAGCGGTGGGCGTGGCGATGGTTCTGATTCTGCTGGTGGCCATCCCGCTGCTGGTCCACACCACCAAAGGGGGCGCCGGTGGGAGCCCCGCCGGCCACTATGAGATGCTAGGCACCTGCAGGATGGTGTGTGACCCCTACACGACCTCTCAGCCGGGCCAGGAGTTGACGGCCGTGTCCCCTCCTGCCCAAGATTACGCCGGGAAGAAGAAGGCCGGGTTTCGTGGACCTCCCGGGATCCCCGGTCCCCCGGGTGCACGAGGACCACCTGGAGAGCCGGGCAAACCTGGGCCACAAGGCCCCCCTGGTCCCGGTCCGGGTGGCTACTCTCACTCCATCTACAATCCCAAGATAGCCTTCTACGCGGGCCTTCGGAAGCAGCACGAAGGGAACGATATACTAAAGTTTGACGACGTAGTGACCAACGTGGGGAACTACTACGAGCCCAGCACGGGCAAGTTCACCTGCCCGCTGCCCGGGATCTACTTCTTCACCTACCACGTCCTCATGAGGGGCGGCGACGGGACCAGCATGTGGGCCGACTTGAAGAAGAACGGACTGGTAAGTGTGAGCATGTGAGTGTCATCTGTGTCGACAACCAACGTGATCTACGACTGACGTGCAAGTATTTGTAGCGTTTCTTTATTTTTGTGTTGCAATTAAACGTTTCGCCACGAGGTGGCAGCATTCTGCTCTGCAGCTAAATAAATAATGAAATCCCGCGAGATTCCAAGCATCACTGAGGACGAGAGGATGCAGGCGACTCCAGCAGACTTTGGTTTCAAAGCAAATGAAAGCAGTTACGACTTCGTCAAGAGTCATGTGGTCTGTAAATTACTCAACAATACTACAAATATATCCTTGTTACTACAGTATCACAATATATCACTTTATGTCGTATCGTTGCTCCTGTATCGTTATACGTATCGTATCGTTCAGGTCATTTACGCTACTAAACTGAGCGACAGGATATTGAATATCTCCTGGTATCAAAAGGTTCCAAGGTTCTGAGAACCTCGAGAACCAACACGGGTTCCTGAGCTCCGTCGAACACCTTCAGAGAACTTATGCAGCGGCACGACTGTAGCACATTAGCTTCTGACTGTTGATACTATTGACTCGCGCTCACCTCGCCAACATGCCGCGTTTGGGATTCAGAGCACAATCCGGCGGGAGGTGGAAACATGACAGGCGAGAAATGAAACAGGAATCTTTTCCCTCATTAGGAGGAAATTCTCACAGTGGGAAGAGAAGAACTCTGACATTTGCATTCCTGCTTGTTGTGTGTGTGTGTGTGTGTGTGTGTGTGTGTGTGTGTGTGTGTGTGTGTGTGTGGGGACAAGCATAATTAGAAGACGCTCCATTATCTGAAGAAACTACAAGACCCGGTGAATGATCGCTGGTCCGTTCGAGAAAGTCGCACTAATTAAAGACACCGATGGGAGGAGTCCAGGACACACCGACCGGTCCTGTAAACATCCATGTTTTCATCTCCACACACAGAAGCGAAAGGATCGTTATTCACGCGTGTGATCGACGTCCGATCGGAGGTGAAGCATCGACCAGGAAGGTGAATGAGAGTTTAAATCTGCCCGCTAATGTCCACAGTTGTCATCCTGCTCATCTGAGCCTGATTAATTATTTAAACATCTTGTATGAGATGACCAGCTGCACGTCCCCCCCCCCCTTCATTGATTCCTCATTAATTATCTCTCCACACGACTCAATTACTCACGCGCCCGATCGTCCTCTCAACATCTGTGTCGGCAGAAGACTCACCTGAGCGTGACTGGCTGGCGTGAGTGACGGGCGGCTCTCAGCCCGCGGCGCCGGCTCTCTAAACGTCTCGTGTTTGACAAGTTCAATTCCCCGATTGTTGAACCGAACAGCCTGTTTTTATCATCGCCGCAGGTGCCGAGCTCCGCTTGATCCGGCCGGATCTCACCAGAACCTACGGAGGAAGGAGAAATGAAATCAGCCTCTGTCAAACTTTTAGTTCTAACTCGGCTCCTCTGGTTCCAAGTGAGAAACTCTAATGACCCGTGACGTCCGATCAAGATCCTTATCATCCGAGAGCAGACTTCAAAGTAGTGATGGTGATAAAAGGAGAGAAGAAGAGAACGTATTTATAAGTTTTGATGTCAGAGTCGTGGAGCTGTTGTGGAAACCAAGAGTCTCTTGACTGTTGTCCAGTCTTGGTTCTGATGTCATCTCAAGAATACGTTAAAGAACACGTGAACCTCGAATGAGTCCATTTAGAATTGTTAAAAATGTTATGAATATCTGCTCAATATTGTGAGTTCTCGAGTAGAAACAGTTGACATATTAGAAACTTTACTTTAGCAATACTTAACTAAATGTAGCGTTTATCACTCAAAACAGACACGAGTAGTCAAACTGAGATAATGGATTTTGAATGATTAAAAGAAAACTTTCACTTGCTTCGGATGTGAGCAGCCTGCTGGTCTTTGCAGTCACCGACTGCAACACTCAAACATCTGTACCAAAACTCCAAAACTTGCCTGCTTACTTAAATGTAACCATTTTGCGACTTGTTTTCTCATCTAAGAAACACGCGGTGAGCTCTATTTCTGACTCCCTCTCAGTGAACTCATCACTATTTTACAATGAATGCCTATAAACTCTTGTAATCTCACGGACAGTCCAGAAGTTATCGTTTGAAAGAAACTGTGAAACTCTTGTCTCATCGCAACTGAGGTTTGTGTTTTGTGAACTCAGTTTAAAGGTGTCGCCAAATCGCACTAAGAGCTTCTTACATTTGCGCTAGTTCTTCTAAGAAGGCAGTTAAGAACGCGCCTGGAGAGACCTGTATCTTAGCACTCGTTCTAAGCCGAAACGCTTCTTAAGAGCCTTTGTAAGTCCTTAAGAACGACAACAACTAACAGTATCTAATTCCCTTCAAATTCCCTTCCCCTTATTGTAAGTCTCTGTATAATTGTGGATCATCTACGTTACTTAACTTATCTCAACCACTGGCCTCTTTATAGGTCATGATTTCAAAAAGCAACATTAATCAACTTTCATTCTGAGAGAACCATCCACCGGGGTTGGTCCCCGGGCCGTGAGTCTGATAACAGAGGGACAGACCTTCAATGAGTTACAGCAAAAAGACCAGGAGATGTGAATGTTATGAGCGTTAACTCCGACCAGGAGGTGGAGAGGCTGCGGTGGACGAGACAATCGGAGTGACCTGAGACGTGAAGAGGAACGCAGGACGAGTGAGCGGACGGAGACGGATGACTTTGTGAGCACTCGGAGGCCGTGGGAGGCTCCACGAGGCACCTGGGACCGCGATGGCGAAGGCCGTGGCGAGATCAGGCCGGATGAGCGATGGACGACGCGTCCGACGCCGCTCCGACTGAAAAACCATCAAGGGCAGAAGAGAAACATCAGAGTCGATAAAGTTTTTTTCAGGAAACACGAGTCGGTTCGACAGACTCATCGTGTCTCATCCATTAGTCTGGAAATAAAAAGTTATTCTAAAAGAAGGAAAACAGACGGAAGTCCACTGTGACCTCAGAGGCTCGTGCAAGGACGCCGGAAGCTACCACTCTGGCGCAGGGACCACACGACTCTGTGTGATCCAGGCCCTCCTGGGGATTCCTAACGGTCCGACAGCTATTACTTTGACTAAATCCCCACTCTGGCGCGATCACACCTCAATCTGAGATCACGGCGGTCCAGCCGAGGGACGTCGGGATTGAAGTGAGTCACAGCGGAGCTGCTGCCGTGTCGGGAAGCAGTTCAATATTCCAGAGGAGGTTTTCCCCGTCGGGATCAGCTGGATTTAATCCTTAAAATGGATGAAATGACTCTTACAAGAGATTGATGAACATTTATATTGTGTCTGAATATAGATGAATACATTCTAAACTATAAGGAAAGTCGATTATATTGATCAAATCCGGTAAAAATCAGGGATGTATTAATAACAATCTGTCGATACTCATCACGATACAGGGGCAACGATACTAATATAGTATATATGTGTAGTAAGTAAGTACTTGAGTCTAGTGTTATAGTATTTACAGACCACATGACTCTTGACGAAGTCGTAACTGCTTTCATTTCTTTTAAAACCAAAATATGTCCAGACATAAGCTTTAAAAGCTGCTGGAGTCACTGTATCCTCTCGTCCTCAGTCACCATTAGGATCTCATGGGATTTCTTTAACTGCGAAGGACGTAATGACTGCTGCCATCTGGCTAAAGGTTAAATTTTCAACACAAAAAATTGCCAAATACTGTGAATATTTGCATGTTAATTGTAATTTAAAAAAAAATAATTTCATTTTATACAAACTTTGTTTAAATTAAACTATAAAATATATGATAAAAAAAATAAAACATGATTTGAAAAGTATAGTTACTTAGATCTACCTCAGGTTTGTGCCGCGTAAAGCAGTATTTCTAACACCTGGTTCATCTCGGGGCAGTCTGGAAATGAGGCTGAACTTCCTCCTGGACCTGTCTCACCTGTCGGCTGCTCCTTCAATAGCCGAGGTGAAGATCGACACACCTGTTAGTTCACGTGTCATCAAGCTGAAGATCTTCATTTACTGTGGCTGGACGATCGTTAGATCGAAACATCTGCTGTTACAACACATGTTAAGAATCAGTCCAGGTGAGGCTCCTGAGATCTTCTGGTTGGATCTATAGCAACATAGCTGCAGGAACGTCAGTTACACCTCCATGTACGCCGAGTGAAACACAACGAGACACAGCACTGTCGTGCTAATGCTGACTGGCAGCTAATCGCCGCCACGACACGGTTCACTGCGGCAGTTCCTGCTCTCAGTGTAAACAAAAAAACCTGCAATAAATATTCCATTTCTACACAACAGCCCATTAGACAAGTTTGACAGCAACTATTCTATTGTGCTCACAAACCACCAGTACACTTTTTTAACACATTTCTCAACAAGAGACACACACTCCTCAACATGAGGGACACACACTCTATAACATGAGGGACACACACTCCTCAACATGAGGGACACACACTCCTCAACATGAGGGACACACACTCCTCAACATGAGGGACACACACTCCTCAACATGAGGGACACACACTCTATAACATGAGGGACACACACTCTATAACATGAGGGACACACACTCCTCAACATGAGGGACACACACTCCTCAACATGAGGGACACACACTCCTCAACACGAGGGACACACACTCCTCAACATGAGGGACACACACTCCTCAACATGAGGGACACACACTCCTCAACATCAGGGACACACACTCAAACAAACACACAATTATCATAATCTCATGATGGTTTCTTTACTTTAAACTTATATATTTTACTTTAACAAATGTGAAATATAAAGAAGCAACTTATAGACTTTGTGTTACTACTGTTGTCATAATTCTTATCAACAATTATTTACCTGAAAACAACACACGATGAATGTTTCTCTGTGAACTACAAAGATAATTGTGTCGTTTAAAATGCTGAAAACATACATTTTTAAGGTTTTTATCAAACAAAACAAGTCATCAGATTTGATCTTTAGAAGAATCTTCCTCCAGGAACATATTCCTCTTGACTTATTAGAAACACACATTGTCACGTTGTCCGTACTGACAACAAGGGCCACACACACACACACACACACACACACACACACACACACACACACACACACACACACACACACACACACACACACACACACACACACACACACACACACACACACACACACACACACACACACACACACACACACACACACACACACACACACACACACACACACACACACACACACACACACACACACACACACACACACACACACACACACACACACACACACACACCCACCCACCCACCCACACACACACACACACACACACACACACACAAACACACGATAATGAAGGGGTGAGACTGCAACACTGTTGAGCCCCCGAGACCTCAGACTCTCGCCTCGCAGCCTCCACAGAACCAGGATCAGCGAACTGGTCCACGTGGATGAGCCGAGTCTCCCCCCCTCTCTAGGGCTGGTCCCAGAATGGATCCGGGGTCTCGCCTGGTCTGAGATCTGTCCTCGCTGGGGCCGAGGCACCAATTAGAGGCGGCCGCGCCGGGTCCAGACTTCTCTGCACAGATATTGAACTTTTGTGAAGCCATGACGGGGGAGGAGGGGGGAGTAAGAGGGGGAGAGGAGGGGGGAGTAAGAGGGGGAGAGGAGGGGGGAGTAAGAGGGGGAGAGGAGGGGGAGTAAGAGGGGGAGACGACGCTCCCTCTACCCCCGGCTACACTGTTTGGCCAAAATAATGAGGCGACAGACACGAGCGTCGATGGGAAGCATCAGCCGCGGATGCAAATGCGATAACGTCTGTCAGTAAACAATGACAAGAACGACGACGTAACCTTCGCCCGGTGCACGATCGGGAGGAAATCAGAGCTCGTGACATATCCGGGTCTCGCTTGAGCGACGGATCCTGAGGCGACACTTGAGGAGTCGCTTGATCTCCCCTGACGATCACAAGAGACTTAGTTTAATATGGCAATAATGTGAAATAATCAGACTTTTAGCTCAATTATTGGATCATTTCTCCAGTTTTTCTTCCGTGTTGAACTGAAGAAACACAGTAACGACGACGGTGCAGAGGACGGTGGACATGTGTGGACATGTGTGGACATGTGAATAGAATCATCATGTACAAAGATGTCGAGTGTGTGTGTGTGTGTGTGTGTGTGTGTGTGTGTGTGTGTGTGTGTGTGTGTGTCTCTCTCTCTCTACCCAAAATTGGGGACTTTCTTCAGAATACACTCCAATAGTTTGGGGACAATTGGGAAAATTTTCACTCCCCATTTTGTTAGCATTTTGTTAGCATTTTGTTAGCATTACACAATTCATTGTAGATGCACCGACATGTGTATTATGTTGAACTCTGCCTCTAGTGTAAGTGTGAGGTACTACACCCTGCAATGTGACCATCATTTATGTTTTTTTTAGATAATCAGACAAGATAGGTCGATCATAGATAACTATTCATTCAATATTCTTTGTGTTTTTTTTTACTTCTCTCCACTACGTCATTTACAACATACTGCTATTTTAGGACACAAAATTTGATCATCTTAGTGTGGATTTCAAATCAATGTCCAGGAACGTCGTGTAAAAATCATGTGACGCCAGAAATATCCTACTTTGATTGAAAATAAATGAGATTTTTCAATAATCTTCTTACGTCTAGTGAAAGTTTCTACACACATGTACGGGTGTCCACAATGAAGGAGTGTTGGAAAGTGGTGTGTATGTTTGTGTTTGGGCTACACTGCACGACTGTGAGCAGGGGGCTTCGGGGGGGCAGTTCAGACGGCGACAACACGGATGAAACTTTTACAAGTGTCAGATCGTCCACGATTGACCGGCGGCTCAGCGGTCGACTTTCGACCGGGGAGAGAGGAGGGAGAGCGAGTGACGTGCAGGATGTTGACTCGCTGATCATATTCCGCAGCCGTCACGAGGACGTGCGCGACATAGATGGACGCTGCCGGCGAGGACGCACACCAGGCCGGACGAGCGCCGTCTGACACGTGTCTGCAGCCGTCAGTGAATTCTCAGGAGGGTTTCACTGATACACATGAGGATGAAACTGTTCAATACGGTCGATTCACAACTGCTGTAGAAACAAACACTCGAGTGTGTGTCGATTCACAGGAGATGCAGGGGGCGTGTCTGCTCAGCAACACAAACATTTTGTTCTCTGGAATTTAAGATAACAGGTCGCCCTGCGGACCCACAACCTTAACTGATGGCTCTTGACTGAGAGTGTGTACTGGCAAGAATCTGGCTATAATGATATACTGTGATAGTGTAGTAACAAGTATATATGTGTTGTATTGTCGAGTACTTGACTCTGGTGTTGTATTTTTTACAGACCACATGACTCTTGACGAAGTCGTAACTGATTTCATTTGTTTTCAAACCAAAATATGTCCAAACATCAGCTTTAAAATCTGCTGAAGTCACTGTATCCTCTCGTCCTCAGTCATAGTCGGGATTTCATTGTTACTTTAGCTCCGGAGGACATGATGACTACTGACATCTAGTGGCTGGAAGTTTAATTGCAACACAAAAGTTAACAAACGCCATCAATATTTGCGTGTTAATTGTAAATGTATTTATTTTACACACCTTTTATTGAAATATAAACTTAACTAAAAAGTGAAATATGATCTGAAACTTTAAATATCGACACCTTCACGTCAACGGAAAGTAAACCCAATTAAACGTGTTAACAAACAAGTAAAGATCCAGAGGTTCTGGTCGATGGTCGGCCGTCAAACGCCGCATGCAAATGCGAGCGTGTGCGGCGCCGACACTCGATATCCTTCAACATCGAGCCGGGATCACGCGCAACAGGTCAATAGCCGCCGCCGCCGTCTCCCCAGCGGGACGCGCTGATCTCCACGACCCAATCAGATCTTCATTCCCCCGAACCCCCTCCAGAGATGAGGATCAATATGAGGAAGAGTGAGTGTGTTCGGACTCTCCTCGGGGGTCAAAGGTCAAGTCTGTTTATCCAGCGGTGGCAACGGGAGCGGATTCGATTGAGATGATCAGAAGATCGATGGAAATATTGTCTTCTCAGACGAGGACTCGAGACAAATGGTGACGTGTTCAGACAACATGGACGGTTGTAGACGAGTGAAAGAAATCATTTCTGAGCTTATTTTACCACCAAAAGAAAGTGTTTATATTCAGATAAAATGTTAATATATATTGAAATAATATACAATAAAATATAGACATAGATAAATGGTCTATTTGTATAATGTTAGTTAAATATCTTTATTTATTAATTATTAATTTAATTATTGTTTATGTATATGCATAATTATGACTGGCATTTGATATTTAATTGACTTCCTGGTAACTTTTCTAAAATCGAAACGTATAATGTAACAGTTAAATATATTTATCCAAAAATTATTATTAAATTCATAATTAAGAGTAAAAACTAGCATTTAGTATTTCATATTTTCCTGGTAACATTTCTAAAATTGATATATTTTTTATAATTATTATTTTGTATAATGTCCTTAATAATACATTATTTAATTAAAATGATTAAAAACTATCATTCAATGTTTAATTTTTTCCTAGTTAATTTTCTAAAACTTGATGTGTTTAAGGTTACAGTTTAATCATAATTTATCATAAATTATTATTTAATTAAAAAGATTAAAAACTAGTATTCAATATTTAATTTTCTTCCTGGTAACTTTTCTAAAATCGAAATGTATAATGTTACAGTTTAATATATGTATCAACAAATTATTAATGAATGAATAATTAAGAGTAAAAACTAGCTTTGGTATTTCATATTTTCCTGGTAACATTTCTAAAATGGATTTATTTATTATAATTATTATTTTCATATTTTGTGTAAAGTCCTTAATAATACATTATTTAATTAAAATCATTAAAAACTATTATTCAAAGTTTAATTTTTTTCCTGTTTAATTTTCTAAAAATTGTTGTTTTTAATGTTACAGTTTAATGTCCTTTAATCATAAATTATTGTTTAATTAAAAAGATTAAAAACTAGTATTCAATATTTAATTTTCTTCCTGGTTGCTTTTCTAAAAAGCGAAAAATTTAATGTATAATTTTACAGTTTAATATCTTTCTACATCAATTATAATGACTTTAATAATTCCGCTAAAATACTTGTATTTGATCTTTTATTTCCATTTTTTCCTGGTTAATTTTGTGTGAAAAGTGAAAAAAGTGATGAGTTTAATGTTACAGTTTAATGTCCTTTAATCATAAACTATTATTCAATTAAAATGATTAGAAACACGTATTCGGTATCAGCGTCCAGACCGTGAGTGACGCGTCTTCTCTCCGTCCTCCTGCAGGTCCGAGCGAGCGCCATCGCTCAGGACGCCGACCAGAACTACGACTACGCCTCCAACAGCGTGATCCTGCACCTGGACGTGGGCGACGAGGTGTGCGTGCAGCTGGACGGGGGGAAGGTCCACGGTGGGAACACCAACAAGTACAGCACCTTCTCCGGGTTCCTCATCTACCCGGACTGACCGTCAAAGTCACGCGGGGCTGATTCTGTAGATACACACCAGCATGCAGGCGAGACGACGACTCTGGTGACGCGACTTCCTGTTGTAACAAACCAAGAGGCTTCACACCGACAACTTCCTGTTGACGTCTTTCACCTTCATGTGCTTCTGTCTAACGTCGCAAACCTCCCGCTCAGAGATGAAAACACCTGCTGGTTCTGAGTCACGTGACCAGAACCGCGTTCAGATCCACTTTAGGTTCGACCAGAACAATCTTTTCTCACAAATATTCTGGATATTACAACCAAATAACAACGATCGACATGATATCAACACTATTGCTGCGAGTGTATGAAACAACTAAGTTACAAAATAAAACTTGTTTTTTGTCTTTTAACACAACAATAAACAAACCCTTCGACCACGAACCCTTGAACGCATCGTCACGGTTGAGTGTTTAAAAAACTCTGGAAGATGTTGTCGTGTGTCCTGGATGTTGTGTAGTTGTGTGTCGACGATTGTAAATAAAACAAATATTGAATGAATTCTAGAGTTAGCATGTTAGCGCTAGCAGATCCACACACGCAGGTCATAGTCAGGGTTCAGGTCTTCAGACTTAAGTGGGCAGATTGTATCTAAACAAGAGTTTGCCCTTTAGCTCAGCTCAACAAGGAAGACTCACCGCCACCGTCGCTTCACGTCCAGCAGGCGTCGACTCTTCTGTTCCTGAAACATAAACATTGAAATAAAGTCAATAAACTGTGAAGACTTCAGTCAATATGACATGTTTTCGAAATGTTTGTCCTTCTTAACATTAACTGAACGAGAAAATATTGGTTTTTAAGAAGCTATTTAAGAAAATAAAATGTGTAATTAAAATTATGTAGATCTACATTGAATTGATAATCATTATGAAAGTATATCAGTGACGTCAGAATATTGAATGGTTCGATTTAACGTTGAAAAATGCATTTTCTGAATATTAAAATTCAATATTTTTTCTATGTTAAAAAAATGTGACGCGCAGGCGATCTGATTGGCTGAAAGTTCGATCAAGTATCTCAGTACATTTTTATATTGAATTAAAAGGGTTTAGACTTTAAAAATATTGAATTAAGATCAAATTATTTTGGAATTATTATAATAAGAATATCAAACTATATGTGAGAAGAGATTATTCATTTTGAAAGAATTCAATTATTAAAAAAGAAAAAACTAATTATTAAATAAAATAATAACAACTAAATTTCAGTGAATACATTTGAAGTTTAGTTTGACAATTCAATATTCTCGCTGACATACATCCATAGATGCTTTGAAGTCGTTTTTTTTTTTTTTTTAATAATTTAAAATACGTTTAAAAAAAATCCAGACTAGAAAAAAAGAGACGAAAAGTAACATTTAAATTTTCCTTAAAAATGAATATCATAAGTGTAACATACGACTGGTTAAAGATCGTTCGGCTACGGGTGTGTCATCAGACCAGAGTGTTGATTTAGATTTTGTCCATTTTTGTTGTAGATCTGTTGCTTCTACAGAGGACGGGCGAGAAAGTTAATTGGACGGTAGAAGGTCTGAGACGGACCATTAGTGATTCCCCTGTCGAACGAGCCAACACGAGGATCACAGACTCACAAATAGCAGGATTATAATAATCAATACCCCTGACTTCCATCGACCACACACACACACACACACACAGACACACACACACACACAGTAATTAGTGGAGCAGCTATTCCACGCCGGACCGCAACACCTCCCAGAACCTCTCACATGAGCTGCTCCACGTCGTCTAATGAGGGGAAATGTTGGAGGCGATCGTGTGGAAAAGGTCACGAAGCCACCGAACATGTCGCTGCCTCCATCAGTCGCCTCTGAGGGCCACGAACAACTGGACACACACACACACACACACACATGCATGTGGGGTTCAAACTTCCTTAATGTTCAGATCACGATGATGTTTTTGTTATTTTAACTGTCACTTTTGTGTAGATACACAACATGGTTGAAGATATTCACCTCACAGCCTCAGAGGAACTCCATTTTCTGGGTGACACACCGGCACAGGAAGTAAACAGGTGTCAACCGGAAGTAATTAGCTGCCACAGTTTAGTCTTAATTGTTTTGCAAAGATTCTCAGAATTAGAAAACTTTTGTCGGTGTTGTAATTCCCCATAAAGCACATGAATACATTTCTAACATAAATGTCAGCAAAATAAACGTATTTATTTATGGCCTTTTCGTATTAAAACCACCAAACACCGACTTGTTTAACACATTTAAATGTTTTAGTGAAACTAAAAAGAATATAAGAATGTTCAAGAAAACTTACCAAGTTAACACCATGTAAGAAACATAAACTCCCGGAAAGTAACGTTAAGTCACACGTCGTTGTTTAAACACAAGTTTAGCTTAATTGACTTCGTTATTAGAGAGATTACGTCTCCCATAATGCACTACGACAAAAGTTTCAAAAGCGTTGCCACACTGCCATCTAGCGGAGGAAACTGTAATCGCAGTTAATGCTAACATGGTAACTAGTATGAAAAGAAGAAATAAAAACAAACATTTAAAGAACCCGGAAATCAATTCAGATAAGACTTAAGTTGAATGTTTAAGGTTTAAGGCTCTGGTCAGTCAGAAACTTGACGAGCACGAGTCAAAAGTGGGAGTGACACGTCATCGTGTTATAATATAACCCACCAGTAGGTGGCGGCAGACTGAAAATACAACTATATAAACCTGGAGCTTCCCTAAAGAAAAAACGCTTCAAGGCAGTTCTCAGGAAAGACGTTTATTTGTGCATCAACAAAATGAGGGCGGAGGAGGAGACTCTAAAAACATGACACTCTTGTTTTGATGTTTTTTTTTTTTTATGGCTTCTTCTTTCTTCCCACTCGCTTCCTGCGACACCTCAGCCAACGATGCAGGAGCGACAGTCAAGTACCGCCACACTTGTAAGACTTTAGGGAGTGATATTGGTCAAGAGACATGATGGTGGAATGTTCATCGTCAGAAGCTGAGGACTCTGGAATGTGTGTGTGTGTGTGTGTGTGTGTGTGTGAGTGTGTTATGTGTCGTCTGTACTGGGTTAAGAGAAGAAAAGGCACTTTTTAAATTAACCGTGGAAGGAACAAAAAGGAAGTCTGGAGAGGAGGAGCTGCAAGTGGCTGAGCGGGCTAACCGAGGGGGGGCGGGGGGTCTTCACTTTCACCCGTTCATCACCATCCTCACCAGCTCTGCAACAGAGAAGAAGAGAGCGTCAAGAGCCGCCGGAGAGATCTCTCTTTTAACTTCCTGCTATGTCCACACGACCGTTTTAAAACTCAAGATGCGTTTGTCCACTTTGACGTCTTCAGGAGCTGCACTGACCACCAGGAAATACAATCACAATAATAAATCACACGTACGAGTAATAGTGTAGAAAATATAAGTTTTTTTTTATTATACTGTGACAATATTTAACAGCGCTGTATCGATATTTAAAAGTGAGAATGAGCATTTTTTTTAAATAATATTCTATTTTTATCTTGTTTTTTTAATAATCAATATTTCACTAGAGTGTATATATATCCCAGCCATGACTGAGGACGAGAGGATGCAGTCAACTTCACCAGCTTTTAAAGCTGATGTTTGGACATATTTTGGTTTCAAAACAAATGAAAGCAGTTGCGACTTCGTCAAGAGTCATGTGGTCTGTAAATTCTGCAACACCAGAGTCAAGTACTGGACAATACTACACATATATCCTTGTTCCTACAGTATCATAATGTATCGTATAGTTGCCCTTGATACACGTCGCCATATTCTTGCCAATACTATCCCTACACATGAGTCAAAGTCTGGACAAGCGTTTTAAAACTATCAGTGTGGACGTAGAGTGAGGAGAGGTCACATGATCTTGGCGAGCTCCTAGGTTTCAGCTGTTAAGCCAAGTCTACGATCCGAGAGGATGTTAGAGAAGCCGCCTGTTTGCTTTTCTCTAGAAGCCAGAGAGGGAAGAGCGGCTCGTCAGTGGCGGCTCCGTCAGTGCAGGTAAGAAACGTTAGCAGTTCTGGGTTAGTAGGAAAGAAGGTTCAACTCTCCGGTGGCCTCGCGTCCGACCAACAGCACCGATGACGAAACGTCTACATGCAGAGTCAGGTTGAAGGTCCGAGCGCTTCCGAGTCTGCTAGAGGGGGGGGGGGGGGTTGGGGGTTCGCGGACGCATGCAGAGACTCGTGCTGCTGCAGGAGGTGCGGCAGAGGCAGTAGGCTACTCTCGGGTCAGAACCTCAGGGCTAAGAGAAGAAGGGGTCCCTCTACAACACCGCGCTGGTGATTAGTGCAGACGCATGACTGAGCAGCTAGAAGAGGGAAGCGTCAGAGAAATCAAACGCCCGTACCGAACCTCAGGCGGACATGATGTGGCGGACAAACGCTGTGGAGGAAGAAAACACTTTGAGGTGATGACGTCACACAAGCCGCCTCCGACTTGGGCGTCGTCTGCTGGAGCCGCGAGGAGAATCTTGTCCGTCTTCACTCCTGTTCAACCTTCAACTGTGGGGACGTCATGTGACCTCACCTTCATAGTTGATGCAGCCGTTGGCGTCTTCGTGTCCGGCCAGCAGCGTCTCCACTTCCTCCTCCGTCATCTTCTCACCTGCACACGTCAAACTGAACGTTTAACATCTCCGAACCACCACCGGGTGTCGCCGTCTGCAGTGGCCGGAACTTGCCTAGCGTGGTGAGGACGTGACGCAGCTCTGCCCCCATGACCGTGCCGTTGCCCTCCTTGTCGAAGACACGCAGACCCTCCACAAAGTCCTCCATGGACCCCATGTCCTTGTTCTTGGCGATGGCCTGGAACATGGGCAGGAACTGCTCGAAGTCCAGCATCTTGTGGTTCATCTCTGCAGCACAAAAAAAGGATTTAAAAACTCAGAACAACTTTCTTGCGTCGTCTCTGAAGCCAGCGGCTCTGGAGAGGAGGAGAAAAGAAGCCCCTCTTTCTCGAGCTCAAAAACATACCTTCAGCTTTTGGGTTTCCCAGCACTTTGAGCACCTCAGCGTTGACCGGGTTCTGGCCCAAAGCCCGCATGACGTCCCCACACTGGTTGAAGCTGATCTTTCCATCGCCTGTTCTGTCGAACAGCAGGAACGCTTCCTTGTACTCTGTGGCACAAACGCAAACATTAGACACAAGTCAACATGGAGTACGAGGACAGAGCAGGGGTGTCGCACTGAATCGCACAAGGGGCCAAGATCTTTTAGGAATAGAGGTCGGGGCTGAACAAAAGTGACCTTTTTTGTCACTTCAAATTCCTTTCGTATATCATTGAAAGTATTAAAAGTTTAAATAATCAATCTGTTTCTCATCCTAAACACTGGCATCTTTATACTTCACAACATGAACATTGATCTACTTTGATATGATCCAGCTGGCCACATAGAATTACTTTGTGGCCCAGATTTGGCCCCCAGTTTGAAACATGTAGCATTTGAAGAAGTTAAAAGTTAGATGAAGAGACAGACAAAAAAAAGAGTATTTTTAAGAGAAAACAGAGTTGTGGTAAAAACCTAAATTTGTCATCGACTCCTGATCACTTCGCAGGACATATTCCGGTTAGTGCCACACCTCATAAACTCAAACACGACGTGAGCATATTAACCCGGTTAACACACAAACACCTCAAGTCACCTGAAGACACCGAACCTTAAACAGGAGCGACTCGTCTGCTCGTTCAGCCTCTGTCTTTTTAAACACTTCATGCTACTGCACAAACACACACCCATCCATCAACTCAAATTCTTCACTTTAGTTTCACTTATCTGCAGCTCTGTTAGTCACAAACGTCAACATCTGCTCCGACTACAGACTTTTACTTTCACACTTCAGTGCTCAAGGAGAACCAAGGCGGAGCAAAGCTTCTCGCTGCTGTCTGGACTTGTAGCGGTGCAGGAACAACGGGGCTCAGGCTTGTTCGAGTCAAAGCATGAAGAGTTCGGCATTAAAACATAAAGTACCATGTATCGATTCTGTACAACTAATATTTTCAACACAAAAATTATTTTTAAATTAAAAACATTAACGATGAGTTTGTTTGCTTAATTATTATATTAATTATTTTAAATGTAATAGGTACAAATATAAGTATGGTAAGGTTTAAAAAAATGTTCAATAAAGACAAGAAATCTGACATACGCCAGTCCTTTAACTGATATTTAAATAACTCAATATGTAATTGTTGTATATTAAAATGACAAGAAAGACTGTGATGGAAACCTCCTCCAAATTACACTAAAAATATTGTTTCCATGAGCATGTTTTAAATCCAACAACATTGTGTGTAATCATTGCAAGCCATTAGCACAGAAAAATAACATATTTGTTTGCGAAAAAATTTGCAACTTTTATTCAAAGGCTAAAGGACAATCTCTGTCGCTATATTCTGTAATAACAAACCTCAAATAACCTTTAATGTTTACTCATGATCAATAACATTATGTCAACACGAAAAGTATTCAAGATCAAAATAATAAAACATGAATACATAATTATAACATAATAAAATGCTAAAAAACAGTTAGCATTAAAACATGTTTTTACTAGTTTCTACTTTCAAGGTTTTCAGAGAGAAGAACAATATTGCAAACACTTAGTATTAACCATGTTTGTTCAGACTAAGCTGTCGAAAATCTAATCACAACGATTTGATCACAGCGTTTTGATCAGTGTAGTCTCAGTGCCCTTATCAGTTACACAATATAAATGGGGGGGGGGGTTGATGTTTTTGGGCGGGACATGTCCCTAAAAGCCCAGGCTATGTTGAGTTTTTCCTGTTCTGAGGAATGCGCTTCTTCCCTCTTGGCGAGAGGGAACTTTTCCTCAACACCATATTTGGTATGAGAGGAGTGGAGGAGCACAGGAGGAGAGGAAGAGATTGGCCATAGCCTATTAAGTCAACACAGATTAAACAAACCAGCCCGGAGACAAGCGGCGTACAGCGCGTTTTCAAGACCAAAAAAGGAGAAAAAGTCGCGGATGTTCAAGCAAGACGACATCACCAGAGAAGCTCCAAGTAGTAAAATCTGCCAGTTCTGTACGTTAAAAACACAACAGTGCATCTACACATCCTGACAACAACAAACTCAAGTATTGTGCTCTACACAAACCATGCTGCTCACATCCTGATCAGATCAGTGAAGATGTTCCTCGTCTAAGACTTACCATGGATCTGTTCCAGGCTAAACTCAATCTGGAAACATTGGCAGGGGGAGAAAGGTGAAACAGAGCAGGGCAAGAGAGGAAAACTTACAGCCTACAGCTACAACAACGAGGCAGGAAGACAGTGGAGAGACATGGGAGAAGATGGAATGGGAGGACGCAGAGTTGAGTGACGAACTCACCTACTATTTGGTCATCTGAGAAGTCAGACTGTCGAGAGAAACATGGATGAAGATACACAAAGCTAGCTTACAACAAGTTCCCCGCTCCCTCAACCGTCGCTTCAACACATTTAGCTTGACTTTAGATCCACGCATTGAACTTAAATGTATTCTAGACTCGAAACAGTAACATATTAGAGGATTTTAAAAACTTAATGAAAAGGTATTTTGAGAAAAAAACGAGCTAACTGACGTTAGCTTGAGACGGCTGCACTTCCGCTAGCATAAGGCTGCTAATTCTCAAACTACTACGGTCGGTTACCGGATATAAATGACGTAAAGTCATGCAAGATAAGTTTAAAACATGTTTCAAGGGTTAATGTGGTCTAGCGAGAGTGAAATAAACGACCCACCATGGTTGTAGTTTGAGGTGTGTCCGAATGTCACCGAGCTGAAGAATTTGTGACGGCGAAGCTACAGCAGGGTGAGGTAGAGAGGACGTGCGTCGTGACGTCACCGGGGAGGACGTCGCGAGTGGGCGTGGTTTTTACGACACGAACAGTCCATATATAGCAACAGCGCTTCAGTTTTACGTCTGACACTGTTTTGATATGTTTCGATATTTTTTTTACAAATATATATCATTTTAAATTAAAATTTAAATAGGAAATGGCCATGATCACAAAAGAGTTTTAATAAACTTTGTAGTTTTTACATTTTGGCCACAGTATGTTTAGTTTAACTTTAACTGTATCTGTAAAATAATTGGATTATTGCAGAAAATAACATTAGTAGGTAAAAATAATCTAAATCTAATGTTATTTTCTGCATTAATCCGATTATTTTACAGAAGTGTAAATTCAAAAGATAATTTCCATTATGAGCCTTGTTATAAAGGTTTAATATTGTATATATCATTCATTTTCTAAAGTAAAAAAACACTGTTTTCATGTAAAAATAAACGCTAATGATGATGATGATGAAGATGATGAAGATGATGATGATGAAGATGAAGATGAAGATGAAGATGATGATGATGATGATGATGATGATGATGATGATGATGAAGATGATGATGAGGATGATGATGATGATGAAGATGATGATGATAAGCAACAAGGTGTTGGCACATCAAACATCTGAATCGAAACGTCTTCTAGAATGTTGACCACATGACAAATACAACCTTTTTCCGAAGAAAGATATAAACATGTAATAAATATAAATTAATAAAAACAAGTCATGTCTATGTGTTGTGAATTCACACGCAGGCCTCTAGGGGGCGAACCTCCTGTGACCAAAAAAACGGAGCATGATGGGATTAATGTGCGACACAGAAACTTAAAATTAGCAGCTCGGACCCTCAAGGGGGCGCTGACGTAAAGCCACTGGCCTAGTTCTGAGGCCTCTGGTTGTGATCCATTTAACTTTAGTTCAGTGTGAAACATCTGCAGTGATAGTTGATTTTGATTTAAAAAATAATCTACTCTTGTTTTCAGTCATTAATCCAGCCAATGAAATCAAAACAAGTCTTTTGGAATCTAAAAATACAATCTGTCTGGTGATGTCATTAAGGAGATAAAGCAGCTGGTCATAATGTTACGGCATAACTGTCTGTGTGAGTAAACAACAACAAAAAGCATTGGAGTCAGAGGCAGTTCTGGACTCACCTCCAGAGTGTCGGGGTCGAAGGGTGAGTCGGAGGGTCGCAGCATCCGAGGCTTCGGCGCTGGGGTGGGCTTCACAGCAGGGGGCGCCGTGGGGAGACTCGGGTAAGGGGGACCCAGTCTGGGCTCTGTGTCAGGGGACTTGTTGGTGGAAGCAGGTTCTTTTTTCGGGGCCATGACTCACCTTGAGAAGTGGACGGGATTCTGGACGGAGCCGCGAGGAGACCTGCAGAGAAGATGATGATGAAGATGAAGAGGAGGAGGAGGAAGATGATGATGATGATGATGAAGAGGAGGAGGAGGAGGAAGATGATGATGATGATGATGAAGAGGAGGAGGAGGAAGATGATGATGATGATGAAGAGGAGGAGGAGGAGGAAGATGATGATGATGATGAAGAGGAGGAGGAAGATGATGAAGATGATGAAGAGGAGGAGGAGGAGGAAGATGATGATGATGATGAAGAGGAGGAGGAAGATGATGAAGATGATGAAGAGGAGGAGGAGGAAGAACAGAGGAGTACTCTTGCTACAATGTTTAACATCAGCATCGTACCACAATCTAATACATCATACCGAAGAAAAATGTAAAAGTTAAAAAAGTAAAATAAAATGTGAATCTTTTTATAGAAACATTGACCCCTAGTGGCCAACTGAGGTAGATATGTTTTTCTATTTTTATTGAAGGCGGATATGACAGGAGTGTTATTATTGATAAAGAAATAGAATAGAACGAAAAAACTCATTAATGTGAAATTAAGCTAAAATACATCTGAATGGATCTTAATATATTCACTTTTTAATTTATTTCCGTCATTTATATGTTAATATTTTATATCCTGACATGCCCGGAAGAAAAAAAACAACTAAGTGCGTATATTTTAATCGTCTTTGTCTCAACTTTCTGATTCTGATTTTCAGCGTCACTTTATTCCTGCAGTCCGATAGATGGCGCTCTCGGATCGTTTATCACTTCAGGACCTTCATTACCCTATTTTTTTAAAAACCTAATACTAATCATGAGCGCCATCTAGTGGGTTTAAAATATATGTCAACATATTTTTCCACTATAGTGGTCGTTACTAGCGTTACTAAAAACGCTTATTTATATAAAAACATCAATAAATACTTAAAAACTAAGATGATCAAAGCAAATTCGGTATTTATTAATTAATATTATTAAATAAGTATGATTACTACTATAATTATTCAAAACAACTTTTATTTAAAATGGTAGTTTTTACGTAAAAGTTTGAAGAAAAAATATTTCCAGATTATCCACTAGATGTCAACGCAACAGTAGTGGTTCATATTTTTAAAATATTATATATATATATATATATATATATTTTTAAAAAGAAGTAAAAAACACATTTAAGTGCTAAAGAGTAACACGTTAATAACAGCAAATACACTCAAAGTTTATTTTTTTTTAAAGTTGTGTTGACGTTTCCAGAGTCGTCGGTGTGACGTGTTGCTATGACAACCGTTCGAATGTGGCCCAAACATCAGGTACCGATCCAGTAACGAGGCTCAACAGGGATGGACGGGGTTCTGGACACAATCCATCTCGGACGCAATGGGCCTTGAAATCAGCTCCTCTGTGTCTGTGGCTCCGGAACAAAAGACCCTCAAGACCCTCGCTGCGAGACCAACCGCCCCTCGGAGGGTCCGGTCGAACCCGGACGCGATCACGTGACGTGCACGCGGTGTGGCGGCTGAGACGGACGCGGGTTCAAGTGCAAGACGAGGGAACATAAGGGAGATAAGATGATGGACACTTGTTGTGTAGTTCACCTGCTCACTGCCCCGCCCCCTAAACAGTGCTGGTACCATCACGTGGTTTTTGACACCTGAGGTGTTCTTGCACGAACACTTCATAATTCTTGTCATCATCTTGTGTAGAACTGTTGCTGCACGATATGAAACATGATATTGACGAGAGGCTCCATCTAGAACCAATATAGCAATATATTATATAGCGTCACGGGTTTTCAAAATAAAGGTTGAAAAAGTTTCTGTTGCCCGACCCTAAATCTGATTTAAGACCATATACTGGAACTTTGTGGTGATATTTTTATCATCCAAGACAGTAAAACACATATAAATAAAGAACCAATTTTGTATTTATAAAGTTTGAGCTGGCATTTTTGGTCAGCATTTATGTTTTTCAAAATAAAGGTTAAATGTATTGCTATAAGTCTGATTTATGACCTCATACTTGAACTTTGTGATCATATTTTAAATCTTAAAATAGTAAAAAACATTAATCAAGCCTTGTGTTATCTCTGGCCCGAAAACAAATGTGTTTGTAGTATCCCTTGTGAACAAACATTTGTTTTTTCGGGCCTTTGGGTCACCTTAAGCCTGAGATATTACAAGATTTAATAACTTTGTTTTACAGGCGTCAACTAAATACAAAAAACGTATTATGAGATTTAATTTTTTGGGATATTCCCAGACAGTATAACAAATATACACCAAGAACCACTTCTTGTTTTTAACAGTCGATTTTGACCTATTTGAAGGTCGTCATTTAGGTTTTTCGGAAATGGTAAAAAAAAAAGAGAAAAGTATTCTTATTTATGACCTTGTTGTCAAACTTTATGATGATATTTTAAAGCTTATAATTGTGAAAACATGAAATATAATATATAAATCCAAAACTAAAACTGATCAGATTTATTTTATTGGAGGGAAATTCCAGGACATATGAATAAAGAACCACTTTTGTTTTTACATAGTTTAGAGTTTTGAAGGTCAGTTTTTAGGTTTTTCAAAATAAAAGTTTAAACGAATGTGTTATTGTACTAAGTCTGATTTAAAACCTCATACTAGAATTTTGTGATGTTTGTGATATGATTTTTTTGGGGGGAATTCCAAGAAAGTAGAACATGAATAAATAAAGACCGACTTTTTGTTTTTAACATAGTTTTAGGTTTAAGTTTTTCAAAAGAAAATGTCTCATTATTGTCCTATGTCTGATTTATAGCCTCATACTTGAACTTTGTGATGATATTTTAATTCTTAAAAGTGTGAAAATTATTATTAAATATATTTTTAAGATATTAATTAGGATTAAAATTAACTTTGTTTTACAGGCGTCGCCAAAATACAAAAAAATAAACTCAGTATACATCTATGGAGATCAATAAAGTATATTCAATATAAATAAATAACCAGTTTCGTTTTCTACATAGTTTGCGTCGAAATATTGTAAGGTCAGCGTTCGGGTTTTCAAAATAAAGGTTTAAAAAATGTGTTGACTTGAACTTTTTGATGATATTTTAAAGCTTAAAAGTGTGAAAACATGAATTAATAACGTCCTTTAAGATGTCAACTAACTACAACATTTAATTGTGATCAGATTTTTTTGGGAATATACACGAAGACCCACTTTTGTTTTTTAACAATCAAGTTTAAGTCGACATATTTTTAGGTCAGCATGAAGGTTTTTCAAAATAAAGCTAAGAAAATGTGTTGTTATTGTACCAAGTGACGTCATACTTGAGAGCCAGCTGCAGATTACGGAGCTTCCCCTTCATTATGGAATTAATAATCCAGCACATGAAGCTAATAACGATGAAATATCCCGAACACGTCTGCTCTCACAGGGATTACCCAGCAGCCCTCTGTCCCAGTAATTAGGACGTCATATTCATTTATCGCCGGCGATGGTTTTTCGTGCGGATTTGTCTGATATCCGAATCATCCGAGGTCAAATCCTGATGTTGTGGGACAGTTTGACCTCCGAATCAGGTCCGCTAATGAAATTACCGCGGCGGTCCCGCCTCCAAATCTCCGAACCACCTGATTTATTTTTAATGATATTACTGGCTCGGTCGGCTGTGTCATGGTAATAACCGGGGCGGCTCCAGCTGCCTCCAGATCACATTAGCTCGGCTTAGCCGCCGCGCTGCCAGGGCCTCCAACAATGGAGCGACGGGGTTCGGGGGGCTTAGTCGGTCCGGGCCAATGGGCTGTCTTCGGGAGGGCGCGGGGCGGGGAGGGCGCAGGCTGGGGATGCTACGGTTCCCCGATGCCCCGGAGGACTGGGACATCATTAGGCAGGATTTTTTTTATAGTTCAGCGGAGGCTCAGGCACAACAGGACGAGACTCAAGACCCCCGGACGCTCGTGAAACTGATCCCCCGGTTAGACTAATGACATTGATTGGTGGAGGCCGAGCTCACAACACAGCATTTGAGACACAAGTGGTGAACCTCAGGGCTCCTTTATCGCTCCTGTGTGATGCTAAAGATAGAAGAAACAGTTGTTGAATCATGTACGGTGAGCGTTGTGAGGGCGTGTCAGAGAAATAAAGAAGCCTTAATGTCGAAATATATTTAAGAAAATACATGTATTTACAAATACATCTAAAATAACTGATTGCTACGCTAAGCTAACGTACTGGACATGATACTGGACAGGGGGGTGTATTGGCAAGAATCTAGGGATACAATACTTATCAAGATAAAGTGACAACAGTAGGATATATTTCGATACTGTAGTAACAAGTATATATGTGTAGTATTGTCTAGTACTTGACTCTGGTGTTGCAGAATTTACAGACCACATGACTCTTGACGAAGTCGTAACTGCTTTCATTTGTTTTCAAACCAAAATATGTCCAAACATCAGCTTTAAAAGATGCTGGAGTCGCTGTATCCTCTCGTCCTCAGTCATGGTCGGGATCTTGCGAGATTTCATTCTTCCTCTAGCTGCAGAGGTCGTAATGACTGCTGTCATCTAGTGGCCGGAAGTTTAATGGCAACACAAAAATTAACAAACGCAGTGAATATTTGCTATAATAATAAAAAAAATGTATTCCTTATACACAACCAAAAAATCAAATTAGATTAAAATATTGATACAGTGCTATTTACAATATGGTGTCGAAAAAAAAAATGTTTTTGCAATATTTAAGTGCATTAATATTTTCTTACACCCATGTTACTGAGTAATAGGAAACTACGGCACCAAAAGGCAAATATTTTCTTCCACAAAACCTAGATCTACTTCTTCTTCCTGCTAAAATGTCATTGGAAAAGTAAAAATAATTGGACACAAAGTTGCATTTTGTTACACCTAAACGTAGAAACTAACAAGTTGCTTTGGTATTACGAAACAACACGATACATCGTACTAAAGTGCAACCTCGGCAAAAGACGTGGTTTGGTTCCGGTCCAGCAGAACCTTCTGGGCTCCACGTTTGAAGGTTCCGAGTCGGTCTGAAGAATCAATCAGACGACACAAGTGCTCTCGTTGGACTCGTCGGCTGGATTTGCATAATGGCCGTCGTGGGACTCGCGCCGGGGACACTTGTGGGGTACGCTCGCACCTGATCACCGCCTGGCTCTCGGCCAATCACACCTTCTCGTCCCCCAATTAAAAGACTCACCTGCAGCCCCGGCTCGACCCACAAAGACTCGGGAGCCGCTGTTTGGACGCAGAGATTTGGTGGAGGGGGGGGGGGGGGGGCAGATTACCGTCGTTGATTAGTGGTCGGGTGTAATCCTTTCAGCCCCTCTCTCTACAAACCCCCCCAGGGACCGAACCGTTTCCCTGAGGACCGCCAGCGTGGCAGATGGATCCCCCCCCCCTCCAACCCCCCCGAGCTTCCCTCCTGATCGGCGAAGCTCCAAACAGTGTTGCCGTCCTGGGACGAGGCTGTAAAGTATCCTGAATGTGAAACCGCAGGCACCTTTGTCTGACGGCTCTCCCCACTTAGTGAGAATCGCCCCGGGCAAGATTCCCATTCTGGGGGTCCACTCCTGCCCGACTGGAATGTGTTCCAGGTCCATTAGCCCGGAGGAGAAGCTGCAAACAATCTGCTCATGTTGCCCGGAGAGACGCAGCAGAACTCACTCACACTGTTGCTGTTTCTCCGACCGGGTCCATTACGGAGAGGCCGGGAGGCGCAGCCACGTCCGCGGCCACTCGTGCGCCCCGAGAAAAGTCACGCCCGGAGAAACCTCCGTTTCAACAAAGAAGAAACTTCTTTCCTGCGCGTTCCAGGAAGACACTCGAGTAATCTAATGAATCGTTACGATAGCAGCTCGCTGGCACAACAGTCTTCACCGCTGAACCGTGGAACAGATCCCAGTGTTGAATCGTTGAAATGAAGATGCTGCTGTGACTCACGGGTCACTTGAGTCACAGCCCTGACTCAGAATTTACAGACCACATGACTCTTGACGAAGTCGTAACTGCTTTCATTTGTTTTCAAACCAAAATATGACCAAACATCAGCATTAAAAGCTGCTGGAGTTTTGTATCCTCTCATCCTCAGTCATTGTCGGGATCTTGAGAGATTTCATTCTTCCTCTAGCGGCGGAGGTCGTAATGACTGCTGCCATCTAGTGGCCGGATGTTTAATGGCAACACAAAAAGGAACAAAGGCAGTGAATAGTTGCTATAATTATTAAAAAATATATATCATATACAATATATTCATACAGTTCTACAGTTGGATTATGATACGGTATTGTGAGAAAAAAATCGCTATATTTAAGTGTATTGATCCCTAATACTACAGCATATACACCCTAATACTACTATACGCACCAAAAGGCAAATATTTTCATCCAAAAAACCTAGATCTACTTCTTCTTCCTGCTAAAACGTCATCAGAAAAGTTAGTATTATGAAACAACACGATACATTGTACTAAATGTCTAAAGCGCACCCTCGGTAAAAGACGTGGTTTGGTTCTGGTCCAGCAGATACAGTACCAAAAGTTTGTTCATCTGAGGAAGTATGTCAGAATATTGAGTGGTTTATTTGACAAATAGTTTCTAAATCGAAAGGTTGAAATTTGTTTTAATAATTACATAAAAACTTCAATATTTTGACATTTTATTTATTTATTTTTACGCATAGAGTTTGGAGATTATAATTTAAATAATTCTAAAATAAATCTTCTAGATTCAATATTTTTAAATCCGTAGCCTTTTCAATACAATATAAATCTATATAAGATTGTTCAACAGACATTATTGGATTTAAAAGGCTAGGAATTAAAAAAAAAAAAGTTTTAATATATTGTCTTGGATCTGTCGTCAGCCCTTGACACAGTTGATCACCAGATCCTGCTGATAAGATTGAGGATGAAGTGAGACTGTCTGGGTCTGTGTTACAGTGGTTCTGGTCTTACCTTTCTGGTCACAGTTTCAGTGTATCTGCCAATCAAATAAAGTCTGAATCAGCTGATCTGTCGTGTGGAGTCCCTCAAGGTTCGGTTCTGGTTCCTTTATTGTTTTTGTTGTAAGTAAGTAATTTATTTGTATAGCGCTTTTCTAGACCAGGGTCACAAAGCGCTTAAACAATCAAAACAATATTCAATAAAGTATATACTTTAAAGATCAAGATAATACTGAGAACAACACAGGAGTTCCAGAAAATCAAGGAAAAGCCTGAACAAATAAACACGTCTTAAGATGTTTCTTAAAGGAGTCAGAAGACTCCATTCCTCTGAGTAAAATCATTCAGAGATTTCCTGATGTTTCAACTTTAAAATTCTGGTTCTTACTTTCAGATCTATTCATGGTCAGACCTTCCATCAGTGATCTGATCCAGACTTACACCCCAGCTCGGGCTCTGAGGTCTGTGGATCAGAATCTACTGATGGTTCCTGAACACGGTTCAGGACCAGAGGAGAGAAATCCTTCCAGACTGTTGCTCCTAAGCTTTGGAACCATCTCTGTGTTTGATGATCTACTGATATACTTGCATATTTATTCCAAACCAGAGTCGAAACATCTTCTCTGAACCTCCATAAACTAGGACGAGTCAGACATAACGAGTCGAACACTGATCTTCTCGCGAACGAGTTTGAACCTCACGAGTGAGTCTGAGTGACTCGGAGCTTCATCGACGTCCCAAAACAGAATTCTACCTCCATGATCAAATTCTACACATCAATAGGTTTTAAAGTGTGAGGTGTGTATTAGTGTGTGTTCACGTGTGTGTGTGTGTGTGTGTGTGTGTGTGTGTGTGTGTGTGTGTGTGTGTGTGTGTGTGTGTGTGTGTGTGTGTGTGTGTGTGTGTGTGTGTGTGTGTGTGTGTGTGTGTTCATGTGTGTGACATCACTTTTGTTCCCCCGTGTGCAGCAGAGTCACTCGACCCCTCAGTCGTCCCACAGGAAGTTCTGCCGACCAGATTCAGCTTCAGCGAGCAGCAAATTGAGAGAGTCGAGCCCAGGGAGACACACACACACACACACGCACGCACGCACACACAAACACACACACGCACACACACCCCCACACACACACACACACAGACACACTATACACAAGTTCTTAAGTGTCAATCAATAACGACTTAAACAAATGAGCGTATATTGTTTTTAAGAATATTTGTAAGATAAATATTTATATTTTTACTGAGAAAACTATTGAAAAAATACACAAATAAATAAATATTTGTCAACACATCCTGATGATTTTGTGTAATTTATTGTATTTTAGTCATTCTAAGATAATTTTTAACATTGTTTTTGGAATAATATGATGTAACTGGAAGAAAATTCATTGTCATTTCTTTTTTTTAAATATTTGTATTGATTAATCATTTACCTTAAATCCCAAAACAAAGTTTAACAACATTTGTGAGTATGTTTTCAGCTTCACAGCAGTTACTAAATTATTATTGTTCATTTCTTTTGTCTTCAAACTTTCAACTGCAGAATTAATCTGCAAATAATGACACGAAAAGGCCAAAGTGAGGCCTGGGGGCCACGAAATGACCCTACGCCTTTATTTATCCGGCGATCTCTAAAGAAACGATTAAATCTCTCAAGATCCCGACCGTGACTGAGGACGAGAGGATACTTTCGACTCCAGCAGCTTTTAAAGTTGACGTTCGGACAATTTTTATCTTTTGATTTGCATTAACCTTCATTTATTTCTTGAAACCATTTTATTTTGCATTTGTTTCACTTAAAAAAATATTTTAATTTTAATAAACATAGTAATGAAAATAATGCTTTTTATTTTGTGTGTATTTTTGTCTTTTATGTTAATTTACCTTCTTTTTTTTTTACACAGAATAAGATGACACTTTTTTATGTCATAAAATTCTATTTATCATTTTTTTTTCTTGCATACTTATCCATTTATGTAAAATAAAAGAACATCAACTATAAAATACGTTCCTATTTTTTACATTATCGACAGATTTCTGTCTGAAAAGTTGCGGCTCCTCGAGCCTTTGTTCCTCCTTAACGTGGCACTGATGGAAATGTAATTGGTCTCAGGTTAAAGTGCGTATAAGATGTTTAATAAATACAAAACAATCAAAATTAAAGTTCTGGTTGAAATAAAAACTCGTTAACATGAACTTCACGTCGAGAACTTTGTAAAAAAAAAAAAAAAAAGGGTCTCAAGCGACAGATTTTCCAGATCTTCACTGACTCTTCAGTTGATCCTCACACGAGCAAACTTGTGATTAAGCTGGTGAACAACACAATGCCCGGTCGAGACCCCCCCCTCACCCCCCAGCACGCCCCGTCCTCCCACAAATCCACGCTGCAGCTTTCATGATCACCAAAGGGGTCTCAGCTTTCAGGGAGCATGTGTGCCCGAGCTCTAATTCCCATTGTGTGGGTGCAGTCTTGGTGTGTCTGTGTTTCGGCACAAGACGGAGATGAAGAAGAAAGACGGGAACAAGGACCCATCTGTCAGCTCCGAGCGGCCCACCCTCCCCGATCCCACCGCCGGGTCCCCAGAGACGGCACCGGGATGACAACTCACTTGTGGCAGGACTGGAAGGGGGCGAGGGGGGGGGGGGGGGGGCTCGGGAGGAAAGATCTGGACTGAGGTGGTCCAGGCTCATTCCTGATGCTCACATCTGGAGCCGCTGACGACAACACAACTCTGGTTTTTAATACACAACTGGGACTCACACACCTTCAGAACCACCTGGACCTGTGAACAAATGTCACGGTTGTACTAGTGCCTACATTCTAGAAACATCTTAAGCACTCACTTTACTCACTGTGGTTTCCTTCCACACACAGATCTTAGCCTACGATTCTGTATTGCTTTCCAGGGTGTCCCTCACCTTTAGCTCCAAGGAGCTGGGACAGATTCCGGAATAAATTAAGTGAAAAAGATCTTTAGAAGCGCCATGTCTATTCAAAACAACTGTTCCAGTAACTTCCTGTGAGCATCGAGCAGTCAGACGGAATTCAACCATCAACCTTCAATTTTTCGGTTACACACAGAACAACAACACAAAAAGTAGAAGACGTATGTGTCGTACATACAGGAAACAGAATTTATCTTAGATATTTTGAGATATTAAAAACCTTTACAACAAGTCTTGAAGGAAGAAAACAGAAACAAAAAAAAACAGTACAATTGACTGTCATGTGTAATATAAGTTAAACCTGGTCAAGAGTCTGAGCGACACACGTCCAGGTAGATGTAAAGGACGCCCTCAGTTAGACTTTTGGTGCTCAGACCTTCACAATAAAAGCATCTCTCAGAGTGACGAGAATATAAAGAGCACACAAAGAATCGAGAGGTTTTCCACAGCCCAGCTAGCCAGGGTCGAGGGACGAGTTCTTTCGTCCTCACTGCGACCTCGTCAGCTTCACGTGTTCAGTTCAGCACGTTACACCCACTGAGGGGTTTGGAGGGAAAGGTTCAATTCCCAGTGTAGGCTGCAGGTGTGGTGGAAGCCCCGGGTCACTCCTGGGACGGCTGGCGTCTATGTGAGGAGGGGGGGGTCAGAGGGGGGTACCTGGGGAGGGACGAGCTGATGGTGATGTTCACATGCGAGCTCTAGTTCATTTGAGGCTCACACATACAACACACTCACAACAATTTTGTCTTTGTGTACTTGACATTTCTCTACGATTTCTTCTCTGTGGTCGACATTTGAACTACTTTAGTTTCGCATTAGGTCAACTAATGTGAAACATGTGACTCTCTCACATGTTTCAAACGTTTAAGTCTTTTCTTATCAAGATGCAGTAACTTCCTCATCATGACCATGTTTTGAATGTATTACTTTATAAAGTTGCTCTGAAATCTGGGCGAACGAGAGGTTACGAGAGCGGAGTCCATTATGACGTAATAAAGGCTGCACTCCTCCAGCCAGCTGTAATAATGCCCGGCTTTGTTTATACAACAAGTCCCTTGGAGTTGGAGACTACAAGGATTGATGATGCACAGTGACAAACCTAGATGTTTGACCAAGTGTTTTCAGTGGGCGGGGCTTAATCAACATTTAAGAGAGTCTTAAGAGAGTTTTTTTTACAAACACACACTGTTGATACAATAGAGTGACACTGGTTTTTGAAACAAACAAGATTATTTGTGGAGATGACAAAATAAATATAATTGACTTTCTACAGCTTAAGGAAAGTTCAATTCAACACTTGTCGAAATACCATTTTATATTAAATTTAAGATCAACTCGACAATATCCCTCAAATGAAAAAATCTCACCACATCAATAAAACAGTTTTTGGGAAAATTGTTCACAAATCTTTTACTTAAACATAAAAATTGAGTTTTTATTTCACTGAAAAACTTTCTTTAAATCCCGTCCTGGTGATTTTGAAAATATTCCTGCACAAAGTAAACTGTGTACATGTGTTGACTTGAGTCTTGTATTATTTTAATGCCTTTTAAGACTTTTAAGAAATTCTGAATTAAATCAATAAAACTGAAACAAGATAATACATAAGATGAATAAAAATAAAACAAAAGACATTCAAATAAAGATGTTATACAAACCATGTAAATTGTTAAATAAAATACATTCAATTCAATAATATTTATGATCCGAATATTAGACATAAAAAGTTCTTCTCAGTGTTTTTCTCTCTTTTTAAATTATGTTTATATGACGTCAGTAGATTATTTTGTTATTATTACTTTTACATGAAGTGAATCAAAGTGAAGAACATTTGATCCAAACTCTTGCAGCTTTATCTGATTGACGTGTCGCTGAGGCGAGAAAGATGGAGGATGGAAGTGTAATCTCTTCTTAATCCGACTACACACACGCACACACACACACGCACACACACACACACACACACACACACACACACACACACACGATAATACGGCCGTTAGTGCAGATAAACGCTGTTCCAGCACGAGACCTCATCTCGAGTGACGCCGGAACGTCCACGCAACAGATGCCACGCCCCCTCCTCGCCCCCTCCCTCGCGCGTCCCTCCCCCCGCCATCTGTCACCCATAAATCGTTGGACAAGAGCGCGCGTCTGCGCCCCCGTTGGGTCACGTGACGACCCCCGCCCGCCCCCTTTTTTTTTCGGTCGCGAGATGGGATCAGTGCGGGGGCACGTGCGAGTCGCGCGACCCCCGCTGACCACCACCACTGCCCCCCCCCTTACACCCCCCTTTACCCCCCTTATACCCCCCTTCTTCACCCCCCCTTACACCCCCTTTCCCCAACTCCAGCCGAACTTTAACTTGCTGTCGAGTCCAAACGAGATTTGATTGACGTCTCCACGAATCCCCGGCAACACAAACACACAACACCAGAGCCAGAAAAGAGGCACAACAAGTGGACACACACCTGCTCCGCACGCGAGCTGTCACAGTCGCTCGCGTCTGAGTCGCGTCGCAGAAACTGAGAGTAATGAGGCAGAAAATCTCTAATCCAACGTCTCATGGACGCCATCGATGAGCCGCACACGCCTGCTCAACACACACACACACACACACACACACACACACACACACACACACACACACACACACACTGTTTGTGTAGGACCTGTTGCTGCAGGCAAGAACCTATAACACTCCAAGTTCACTCCAGAATTAAAGAAGTACCACCTGATGGACGGAAGACTAACGTGAGCGTCCATCGCGCTAATGGCTACATACAAGAAAATCATCGAAGGTTTCATGTTCTGACGCGACCACCATTTAAATTCAATTAATGTTTATTAAATATACTAAAATATATATTTAAAAATATATAAGAAATCAGCATCTAAACCAAACCTGCAGCTGGTTCTGATTCTAGGGGCCACCTGTGGCCCTTAGACTGTATCATGTAGAAACTAACATTTTTATTATTCACATACTTGTTCAACTCTTAATAAGACTCTAGGATTTTGTTTTAGGAGTTTTTTTTAATTTTTTTTGTGATTAGTTCGTGACCCTGAAAAATATTTAATAAAAAAAATAATTAATTAAATAGAAAAAAAAGAAGAAATTATTATAGGATCTGTTTCCAGAACAATCTTCTCTCAAGTCTTGTAACTTTAGAAACAAGTATCTTATTTTACAGTTTTTACTTCGTTGTTAGTATTTTAATTTAGAAGGAAATGAGAAAGTGGCTCGTGTGTGAAATGAATCGACATCTCAATGGGAAATAAAGTTTAAAACGAAACAAATATTTTAAATGAACTATAATTTAAGCATATATAGCTTGAAATATTAGATTTTTTTTTTAAAGGTTTTACCATAAATGTTATCTGTGGCCCCTCAACTGTGGCCCCTCAACTGTGGCCCCTCAACTGTGGCCCCTCAACTGTGGCCCCTCAACTGTGGCCCCTCAAGACTCACTGATGTGATAAAACGATCAACAGGTCAATGATTAAACACACGTTGATCCGGATCTAACCGGAGCTGACAAGTGACACAAGTCAAACACAAACACGTCGTTGAATTGGCGGTTAATTCTGACGATGTATTGATGACGTCACGTTCAATCGTTTGGAAGCGTCCCCCCCCTCACCCCCCCTCCGTCCTCCCTCGCGCGCGCTTCTGGTCCAGATTGAGGAATAAATCAGTGTTTGTGGTGAGGGGGGTCAGCGGGGGGTCTTTCTTCATTTGTTTGCTGGAACTTGTGTCCACGAGACCGACACGAGCGGTGCGTGGGGGGGCCCTCGTGGGTGGAGGCAGTGTGGGCGGAGCTTCGTCAGCGTCCCAAAAAAAAGCGGCCGCGCGGGTCCGGTCCAGTTCAGTTGGGAAGTTTCATCCATGGACGTCTGAGGGAGTTCTGGACACGCGCAGAAAAACACATCCGGGACTTTACAGCTTTTCTTCACTTCTCTCGTCTCCACCTGTTCAGGTGAGTTTCTGCTCGTTCAGTGAAGTTAGAATAAAGAGGGTCAGAGACGCATTTATTTCACGTGACGTCACGTGTGTTGGTTCGGTTTTTAATCTGCGATTTTCATGCGAGACTAATAATCCGATCGTGGCCCAGATTGAAGCGAGAACTGTCTGCGGTGCTGAAGTGACGCAAATAATCCGCAGTTCAAGATGGAACAAATATTAATAATCCAAGAATTTACCGCCAAATAGAAGGGAAATTAAAAAGTAAATCGATTCATATTATTTTTTAATCCCTTTGGAATTTTCCAAAAGGATTAAAAAATAAAATAAAGTTGTGTAATTTAATCTAAGTGAACATTATTAGACTCAAAAAATATATATATTAAAAAATAAATGAATAAAGACAATTTAACGAATTTAACAAACTTAAAAATATATTCTATTATTAAAATTAATTAATTATGAAAACAAACGTGAAAAATAAATATTTCTCTTCAAACATTTTGCATATTAATTTATTTGAAACGTTTATACATTAAACTACATTATATTTCATTCCAAAAACATTTAAAATACATCTTAAAATATGTATTTTTTCAATTAGAACTAGAAAAACAATTATTGGTAAATAGAACAATTTATACATTTTCTAGGACGATGCTAACAATGCTAACAGTTAGCAAAGAGGAACACTTTTGTCACGGATGATCTGAAGGTTCACTGACCTTTGACCCCTGCTCCCTTCCAGACAAACATGATGACCAAACCGTTTGGGAAGAGCGGCGACGTCAGCGAGCTGGTGACCTCCCTGGGCTGGCTGGAGGAGGAGGAGGAGGAGGACGTCAGCTCGCAGGACGGCGAGGAGAGGATCGGCTCCTGCGAGGAGATGGGCAGCGAGGAGGAGGACGAGGGCGAGGAGACCGGCCCGGACGGCGAGGCGGCCCCCAAGCGTCGCGGGCCCAAGAAGAAGAAGATGACCAAGGCCCGGCAGGAACGCTTCCGCGCCCGCCGCATGAAGGCCAACGCCCGCGAGCGCTCGCGCATGCACGGCCTGAACGACGCCCTGGACGGCCTGCGCCGCGTCATGCCCTGTCACTCCAAGACCCAGAAGCTGTCCAAGATCGAGACCCTCAGGCTGGCCCGGAACTACATCTGGGCCCTGTCCGAGGTGCTGGAGAGCGGCCAGTCGCCCGAGAGCCACGGCTTCATGGACATGCTGTGCAAGGGGCTCTCGCAGCCCACCAGCAACCTGGTGGCCGGCTGCCTGCAGCTCGGACCCTCGCCCGCCATGCTGGACAAGATGGAGGACAAGTGTGGGGGGCCGGTTCTTGCCGGGGGTCAAGCCGGGCACCCGCTCAGCTACCCGTCCCCGGGGCTTCCCAGTCCCCCCTACGGCTCCCTGGAGGCGTCCCACCTCCTGCACGTGAAGGGGTTCAAGGGTCCGGTCTACGACTCGCCCAGCGGCGGCACCCCGCCTTACGACGGCCCGCTCACGCCCCCCCTCAGTATCAGTGGCAACTACGCCCTGAAGCAGGAGCCGTCCCCCCAGGAGTCGGAGCGGAGCTACCCCCTCCACCAGGGCCACTACCTCTCCTCCCACCACTACGCCTCCTCCGCCCCGGGGCTCCCCGCGGGGCACCCCCTCTTCCAGACCTCCCGCTACGAGCTCCCCCTGGACGTGGCCTTCGACTCCTTCGGCGCCTCGCACCTCCTCAGCGCCCCCATGGGCAGCATCTAAACCGGGGACTCTTGGACGCCCCCTAGCTGTCGACGAACGCAAGGCGCCGGTCCAGAACATCCGAGTGTCCCCGGTTCGGTCCGGACGCACTCGTCTCTACCTCCGAGCCGAGCTCTTCGCCAGAGACATTCCTGAGCCAGAGTGCGAGGAACGGCACGAGGCTCCGCTCCGGGTCCCCGTCGGACGCCGGAGCTTCTCAAGTCAAGAACATTTACAAAAGCCATCCGAGCTCCTGCTGCACTGAAGCTCATCACGACAGAAGCAATACGTCTATTTATTTCTGTATTTAATATTTATTTTCTCCTTTTCTTCTCACCGTTTTTCCGCTCTGTACGTCGCTCCCTCCGCGGCTATTTATTTTATTTATTTGTTCGTTCGGGTCTCATTTCTTCACCAACACCTGTAAATATTTGGCTGCACTTAAATGTGAATAAATATTCTTATATATATGATATTTCCATAACGGCTGTGCTCACTCTTCTTCTGTCGCACCTTTTAATCCTTTGTTTCTCAATAAATCGAAAAAAAAATCATTTCAGATTTAGTTTGATTTCAATGTAAGAAGTTGATTTTGGAATAATTAGTTTAACTAATTAATCATTAAATGTCATCCATAAAAAAAAGTAGAAAAAATGTATAGTAGAAAATAGTTAAAGATTAAAAAAAAAAAGAGTTAATCTATATAAGTGAATTTAAAAATATTTAAAAAATAAAACAAGAAAATATGGAATAACAGCAGAAAAAAAGAGAAAAGTGTTCAACATGAAAATGTTAATAAAAATCAAATTATTTTCGGTTACGGACATTTTATTTCAAATAAACTAAGACTTTAAGAATATTTTTAATCTCATTTCTTATTTGAATGTTCTTTCAACGCATTTAATAAATAAATAATTTAACAAATTGAAACAATTCAAGCTTTGATATCTAAATTGTTTTAAAAGTAAAAACGTAAATAATTCGATTTCATCTTAAAAGTCGATAAATTGAGGTTTAAAAGTAAAAACAATGAATATTTTACAGTTTAATAAATATATAATAATTAAATGTCACCAATATAGAAAAAGGAAAAATAGGAATTCGCATCTATTCCGAAAGAAAATGGAAAAATATTAATAAATGAATAGAAAAGTGATTTTTTTATGAAGTTGAATAAAGGATTTAAGACAAAACATTTCAAATTTGGAGCAGAAATCAAACAAAAGCAAAGAAAGATACAAATCCAATTTTTTGTAAAAGAACATTTAACTTCAAATTAATTAAGACTTTAAATACTTTTAATGAAACGCACATGAAAAAAAAACCAACTTAACATTAAATAGAAAATATAATCGTCAGCTTCACTTTTAGTCTCAAGAATCATGGGAAAACCAGCTCAGGTCACATGACCAACGTCCACAGGAAGTGACGACATGAACTCAAATTAACACATCATGATTGACACTCGAACGTCGATCGAGGTCTTACCTGCACTCGACAGGTGAAGCTCAATAGTTGAGGGAAAACCTGCACCGGATCGTGAGTCCGTTTGGAACAATAAAGTTTATTTAAACGGGTGAGAAGACGCCGACGCCGCTGATGCCTTGTGGGAAAATCCGGGCTGCAGCAGGTGAACGTGTCAGCGGCGGCTTTTGTCGCACGAGACGACCCGCGGCGCTGCAAACACACACACACACACACACACACACACACACAGACACACAACTTTCAAACCGTGTTGGCTCGCCCTCGTATCACTCGTCCACACAAGAGCCTTTTGACTTTCCACGCTGCGTTCAGGAACTCGATGGCCCTTGAAGAACACAAAGAGAAGGAGGGGGGGGGGTGGGACAGTGGAGTGTCGGGGTCCCCCCCCCCTCCTCCTCCTCGTCAGCACCTCACTAAAGGTTTGTCTTTTCCAGTCGTGCAGCAGAGACGGCGAGCGATTGTCGCGGCGGCGCCACGACTCCTTTGTGAGCGCAGCCTGTTCTTTCTCTTGACCCGTGACCCCCCATTGTTGCTGCGCCCACCGGCGGGAAGGGGGAGCAGCTGGGGGAGCCGCGGGGGAGCTGACGGACAGCTGGGCCAATTTAGGGGAAGAGAGGAAGAGTGAGAGCATGCAGGAGGAAGAGGCAGATCAGTGTGAGGGGAGCCGGGGTCGCGACCTCTCTTGACCCCGGAGGTTCAAGGGTGATGCGTTCAGGTGCTCTTTAGGAGTCGAGCACCAACGACTCAGAGGTCATCATCCACATCAGGACCAGGAGTGGACCCCCACCCATCCACAGGAGCAGGATGTGCGTGACCTGTCAATCAAAAGCAGGAAGTGGATCAGTGAGCAGGAACGACCCCGGAGCGCTCGCACGTGTTCACCTGAGAGCTTCACACCTGTCGCCTCAGGAGACCCTTCAGAGCCGCTAGTGTTCCACCTGAACGAGCTGAGCCAGAAGACTGAAACTCTCCACTGAGCAGACCCAGAGGTGAGGAGGGTCTACAGAGGAAGTCTGGACTTCTTCCTCTCTCTGCTGCCTCTGCGACCTTGTGTGTGTCTTCATGCCATCGTAGTGCGACAACATTTTGTTTGTTCATCACAACAGTTTCATGTTTGTTCATCCAGAAGATCCTGATCTACAGAGTCCAGGCAGTAGTAATGGAGCCAGAGTGACTTATATCAGCGTCTGCTGATCCTCACATACTCACTCGCACACTCTCACACAAACACAGCGCACACTATAAAACACACACCATAAACACTCATGAACACACAGAAACAATAACACATTAACAACATACGCACACACACACACACACACTATAACCCATTAACAACATACACAAACACACTATAACCCATTAACAACATTCACACTCGCACATAAACACAGTGCACACTATAAAACACACACCATAAACACTCATGAACACACAGAAACAATAACACATTAAAAACATACACACACACACTATAACCCATTAACAACATTCACACTCGCACATAAACACAGTGCACACTATAAAACACACACCATAAACACTCATGAACACACAGAAACAATAACACATTAACAACATACGCACACACACTATAACCCATTAACAACATTCACACTCGCACATAAACACAGTGCACACTATAAAACACACACCATAAACACTCATGAACACACAGAAACAATAACACATTAACAACATACACACACACACTATAACCCATTAACAACATTCACACTCGCACATAAACACAGCGCACACTATAAAACGCACACCATAAACACTCATGAACACACAGAAACAATAACACATTAACAACATACCCACACACACTATAACCCATTAACAACATTCACACTCGCACATAAACACAGTGCACACTATAAAACACACACCATAAACACTCATGAACACACAGAAACAATAACACATTAACAACATACGCACACACACACACACACACACTATAACACATTAACAACATACACACACACACTATAACCCATTAACAACATTCACACTCGCACATAAACACAGTGCACACTATAAAACACACACAGACACAATAACGCACATAAACGTATGTAACAAACTATAACACAGACGAACCAACACACAAAATCTCTGACACAAAAACATTATGCAACAACATCACAAACACAATCATGCACACCAACCATAACATATGCACATACACACTTTCGAAAATAACACCTTAACAAGCAACACACAAATAAAAAGACGTCACAACGCGATCTTGATCTTATAATCCTTGCGTTTGTGTCTCGTCTGGACTATTGTAACAGTTTATTTTAGTGCCGCTCTCATAGAAGAACTCACATTTCTCTGATCCTTAAAACTCTTCACTGGCTGCCAATTTCATTCAGGGTCAAGTTTAAAATTATGATTCTTAATTTTACACACACAGTTACACACACAGAATAATACATTCAAAACAGAATAGAACACACAAACACTGTGACTCACCCACATACAAACTATAGCAGACAAAATACACACAAAAACTCTCAAAATAGCAAAGATAGATTACACAATCTCACACCACAACAACATGCATGTAAACACACACCACTATCACACACACACAATAACAGACTCATAACACAAAATTCAATAAAACACACAATACCACACACACAAAAAAAATGTGCAACACCACAAGCGAACACACATTTTTAAACACAACCCTAATAACAGTCGAAACACAAAATAACACATGTACACAACAACAAACTTCAGCAACAGGAAAAGTACAGAAGGATTTGTGTTGAAGTTTTGACGAGGTGTGTTGTGATCAGTTGTGTTGTTGTTCACTGACTCAGTGTTGGACTTTAAGAACACAACAATGACAAGAATCAAAAGCACTCGAGCGACGACACAAACTCAACAGCTCGTTGTGTGTCGCGAGGCGGGTCCGGACCCCATCGCAGACTCATTACCTCGGAGGGCGAGTGTGTGTGAGAGGACTCGGGGAGGACTCGGGGGGGCCGGACCCTCCTCCCCGAGTCCTCCCCGAGTGTCGGCGTGTCAGAGTTAAAGAGCTTCTAATGGGGCGTAGATGCTGCCGTGTTTACCCGGGCCCACCCCCCCCACACGCCCCGCGCTTTGTGGAACTTGGTGGTCCACAAAAGACCCTGAGCAGCGACAGATGGAGGTCTCTGACCGTGAGGGGGGGGGGGGCAGTGAAGGAGCGATGCAGGGACTGAAAGACACTTTCTGATAATACAGGAACGTGTGCGAGCGAGTGACCCCATGACACCCCCCCACCCTCACCTCACCCCCCCATTCTCTGACAATCTGTCCGTTACTGAGCCCAGAAGGTTCTGGAAAACAAGACGTGACTCCAGGTCTGGTTTTCAAGAAGAAACTTCAAGATTATTATCTTTTTTTAACAAAGTACGATTAGGGAAGCGAACCCAAGACCTGCCTGTGAGTCACTCAGTGGAGTCACTCACTTACAGTCTGCTAACACGCGTGGAATTGGGTCTTTGTGTGAAGGTCAGACTGGGGGTCAAACGCTGATGTCGCTCATGTATCGCGGGGGGCGCAGGAACAGATGGAGGTTCAGGTTGTAAAGTTTTGCTCACATCTGTCCGTCCGTCCGTCCATCTGCTTCACTTGATAACCCTTCGTGACTCACGGGTAAGTGAGTCGAGAGCATAACGACTCAGGAGCAAAGTGAGTCAAAACATTTTTTTTTGGAGCGACAATTCAGAAAGTGATTCACTTTGCCATCGTCGACTCATGAGAACCTTGAGTCAACCGAGTCTTTGACGCTCATATGTGTCGAGTCATAAGTAAACACAGAGTCATAAGTGTAATGAACCATGAGTCGAGCAAGTGATGAACACAATGAGTCAAAAGTATGATCATAAGTAAACCAAGTCATACGAGTCTCAAGTATAATGAATCATGGACAGAATGAGCAATAATGTAATGATTCATAAGGTAATGAGTCATGAGCACAGAGTCATTTGAACCATGAGTCATGAATAAAAACACTCAGGAAGTTGATCTTAATTCAAGACTAAATTTGAGTCATGATTGGATTCACACAGAGTCTTACGAGTCCTACGTATAATTAAATCACGAGTCAGAGTCATTAACACACCGAGTCAAGTATGTGCCATGAACACAGTGAGTCATTTAATTGAGTCATTAACAAATCGAGTCATAAGGTATTGAGTCATCATTTAATGATTCATGAGCACAGACAGTCATTTGAACCATGAGTCATTAATAAAAACTGTCAGGTACTGACTCAAAGTGAAGTGACTCAGCTCTTCTGTCATTGTGACTCAAGTGACATTTTGCTGCGAAACTTCCCGTTCAAGACGGAAGGATTTACGAGGTGAAGCTGGATCAGCGACGAGTCACTGTGATCCGAGTCACTCACACCGACCTCGACTGACCCGCGACCATCGGACCCGAGAGTCGGTGACGCGACCTCTGACCCCGGCCAGATTAAGACGATAATCCCCTAACAGAGCTCCTGCTTCGTCGGAAGAAACCAAAAAAAAAAAAGACGAGTCGACATCAGGTCGAGTCATTCACGGTGACTCACAAGGGTCCGGACGGTACCGACTCGACTCCGGCTCAGACACTCGCGGATGTTTCAGGAAATTTCTTCAGATTCTTAATCTGATTAAATCACATGTTTTCATGGCCAACATCACACCATCAGCGGCAGATGTCACCGCGGCAACAGTTGGGCCAGGGTGGGTGTTGGGGGGGGGGGGGGGGGGTTCCACACCATCTGTCCGGGTCAACGTCTCTGAAAGACGGAGGCACGTCAGAAGAGGAGAGAGGGAAGGAGGAGAGAGAGAATATCCTCAAAATTCGAGCGACATTGCCGCCCTCTAGTGGTCAATCAGGAAACTACAATATTTACCTCGTTTGTTTCGAATATTTATTTAAACATTTAATCCACGTTTTAAAAATATTTATTTGTATTTATTAAACTTGTTGATAAAACTACAAAATATATTTAATCAATGTGTCATCAGATGAAGCAGAAAGACTCATTTGGTGGCGGCTCAAAGACTCACGACTCTGACCCATGAGTCACGTGTCCAGCAGGCACTGCAGCGTCTCCCGGGTCTGGTTCATGCTCTCCTGCAGGCGGGTCTGCGCCTCCTTCGACACCTTCCTCTGCGGACAGGAGCGCAGGTCACGAGGAGCGGCGGAGGAGACGAGACTCGGAAACACTCACGATGTAGTTCTTCAGACGCTCCTTCTCCATCAGGAAGTAGTCGCGCACGCTGAGCTCGTCCAGGTTCCTCGGGCTCTTCAGGAAGCAGCAGTCGGGAGAACGTTTGTTGTGCTCCTGCCTGGACCGACACTGGCGTTAGACTCGCCACCAGGGGGCGCAAACAGGCGAAAATATTTGATTTATTCAATTAAAAATATATATATATATTAAAAGATTTAAATGTAACCTTTAATATAGAAATAATTAAATGTAATTATAAGTCAATGCTTAAAAACCTTCTAAAAAATTATATCATCTACTATAATTAACTTTTCAAATGTTTAATAAAGTATACATTTTACTTTTATCGTGAAGTAACATTTCTTCCCTGATCATAGAAATGAAGCGCTAAAGTGCAGTGGCGGTAATCACCCACCAGGGGTCGTCTTCAGGCTCCCAGCCCTCCAACTCCAGCAGACAGAAGAAGCAGACGGTGATGTCAGGATCGTTCTCACCTGGACAGTGAATGAATCCAACTTTGCACATCTGAAACACACACACGTATGAATGCATTAAACACACACACGTATGAATGCATTAAACACACACACACGTATGAATGCATTAAACACACACACACGTATGAATGCATTAAACACACACACACGTATGAATGCATTAAACACACACACACGTATGAATGCATTAAACACACACACACGTATGAATGCATTAAACACACACACACGTATGAATGCATTAAACACACGCGTATGAATGCATTAAACACACACGTATGAATGCATTAAACACACACACACGTATGAATGCATTAAACACACACACACGTATGAATGCATTAAACACACACACACGTATGAATGCATTAAACACACACACACGTATGAATGCATTAAACACACACACACGTATGAATGCATTAAACACACACACACGTATGAATGCATTAAACACACACACACGTATGAATGCATTAAACACACACACACGTATGAATGCATTAAACACACACACGTATGAATGCATTAAACACACACACACGTATGAATGCATTAAACACACACACACGTATGAATGCATTAAACACACACACACACACGTATGAATGCATTAAACACACACACACGTATGAATGCATTAAACACACACACACGTATGAATGCATTAAACACACACACACGTATGAATGCATTAAACACACACACACATATGAATGCATTAAACACACACACGTATGAATGCATTAAACACACACGTATGAATGCATTAAACACACACGTATGAATGCATTAAACACACACACATATGAATGCATTAAACACACACACGTATGAATGCATTAAACACACACACGTATGAATGCATTAAACACACACACGTATGAATGCATTAAACACACACGTATGAATGCATTAAACACACACATATGAATGCATTAAACACACACGTATGAATGCATTAAACACACACACGTATGAATGCATTAAACACACACACGTATGAATGCATTAAACACACACACGTATGAATGCATTAAACACACACACATATGAATAGATTAAACACACGCGTATGAATGCATTAAACACACACGTATGAATGCATTAAACACACACGTATGAATGCATTAAACACACACACGTATGAATGCATTAAACACACACACGTATGAATGCATTAAACACACACGCATATGAATGCATTAAACACACACACGTATGAATGCATTAAACACACACACGTATGAATGCATTAAACACACACACGTATGAATGCATTAAACACACGTATGAATGCATTAAACACACGTATGAATGCATTAAACACACGTATGAATGCATTAAACACACACACGTATGAATGCATTAAACACACGTATGAATGCATTAAACACACGTATGAATGCATTAAACACACACACGTATGAATGCATTAAACACACACACGTAGGAATGCATTAGACACACGCGTATGAATGCATTAGACACACACGCGTATGAATGCATTAGACACACACGCGTATGAATGCATTAAACACACGTATGAATGCATTAAACACACACGCGTATGAATGCATTAAACACACACGCGTATGAATGCATTAAACACACACACGTATGAATGCATTAAACACACACACATGAATGCATTAAACACACATGTATGAATGCATTAAACACACACACGTATGAATGCATTAAACACACACACACGTATGAATGCATTAAACACACACACACGTATGAATGCATTAAACACACACACACACGTATGAATGCATTAAACACACACACACGTATGAATGCATTAAACACACACACACGTATGAATGCATTAAACACACACACACGTATGAATGCATTAAACACACACGCGTATGAATGCATTAAACACACACGTATGAATGCATTAAACACACACGTATGAATGCATTAAACACACGCGTATGAATGCATTAAACACACACGTATGAATGCATTAAACACACATACGTATGAATGCATTAAACACACACGTATGAATGCATTAAACACACACGTATGAATGCATTAAACACACACGTATGAATGCATTAAACACACACACGTATGAATGCATTAAACACACACACGTATGAATGCATTAAACACACACACGTATGAATGCATTAAACACACACACGTATGAATGCATTAAACACACACACGTATGAATGCATTAAACACACACACGTATGAATGCATTAAACACACACACGTAGGAATGCATTAGACACACGCGTATGAATGCATTAGACACACACGCGTATGAATGCATTAGACACACACGCGTATGAATGCATTAGACACACACGCGTATGAATGCATTAAACACACGTATGAATGCATTAAACACACACGCGTATGAATGCATTAAACACACACACGTATGAATGCATTAAACACACACACATGAATGCATTAAACACACACACATGAATGCATTAAACACACACGTATGAATGCATTAAACACACACACGTATGAATGCATTAAACACACACACACGTATGAATGCATTAAACACACACACACGTATGAATGCATTAAACACACACACACACGTATGAATGCATTAAACACACACACACACGTATGAATGCATTAAACACACACACACGTATGAATGCATTAAACACACACACACGTATGAATGCATTAAACACACACGCGTATGAATGCATTAAACACACACGTATGAATGCATTAAACACACACGTATGAATGCATTAAACACACGCGTATGAATGCATTAAACACACACGTATGAATGCATTAAACACACGTATGAATGCATTAAACACACACACGTATGAATGCATTAAACACACACGTATGAATGCATTAAACACACACGTATGAATGCATTAAACACACACACGTATGAATGCATTAAACACACACACGTATGAATGCATTAAACACACACACGTATGAATGCATTAAACACACACACGTATGAATGCATTAAACACACACACGTATGAATGCATTAAACACACACACGTATGAATGCATTAAACACACACACGTATGAATGCATTAAACACACACACATATGAATGCATTAAACACACACGTATGAATGCATTAAACACACACACATATGAATGCATTAAACACACACGTATGAATGCATTAAACACACACGTATGAATGCATTAAACACACGCACGTATGAATGCATTAAACACACACGTATGAATGCGTTAAACACACACGTATGAATGCATTAAACACACACATATGAATGCATTAAACACACACACGCTCCTTCAGTCCCAGCTCGTCTTAAATCTTGTTAAACATGGTAAACACAGTAAAAACATGACGGGTCGGTCGGCAGGTTAACAGCTCATAACTGCTCGACTAGCAGCCTGTCAGCAGCTCATCGCTCAGGACCGGCGAGGGGGGGGTCAGGGGGTCTGCGGAGGGCCGGGCACCTGATGCGGTGAAACCTGAAGCTGCAGCTGCTTAACCGTAAATCACACGTCGTCACAGACGCGACGAAAACCTCCCGAGAGATCCTCAAGACCGGACCAGCAGGCTGGAGCTCACCTGCTCAGGTGTGCAGCGACAGTCCTCCTGGAACGGCCAGTCCTTGAAGGTGGCGAGGCGAGCGTCGTGTCTGTACATCTGGTCGAACGACAGGTACCGCGTGCGGAGGATTTCTCTGCTCATCTTCTCCATGGTGCGCACCTGCACAGGTGGACTCACTTAAGACCATGTGACCGAGGGGGCGGGGCTTCGCTGGGTGATCGCTGGGAAGTGAACGCTTTTGTTTAGTGGCTCGTTTAAACTTGCATAGAAGTTCCACTGGGTGGCGCTCTTTGGTTTCAAGTCAATTGAACACAGCGCCACCTAGTGGCCGATTAAAGTGTTTTTACTTCAGTAGTATCTTTAATTAAAATTTAAAAATATATTTTACAATCATAGGAATGAATACATTGGATTAAATGACGAATAATTAAGTATATCATTGGCATCAGAAAAAATAATTAAGCTATGAATCCTTTTGTTTTACACAAACTGAACTCAATTTTTTGTTAATATTTTATTTATGCATTTGTTTTTATTGAATAATTTAATTACAAATTTAAGTCGTTTTTATTTGTAGCCTTTTAAAGTTTTAAAATGTCATTATATTAATATTATAGTGTCAACATTTCTTTATTGAATTAAACGTGATGCAAGTAAGTAAGTATTTGTATTTATATAGCGCTTTTGATGTGTAAAAATATCATTAATTTCAAATGCCACTGACATACTTCCATGAACAAATGAGATAAAGTTCAGAGAAGCAACTGTGTGTAGTTGCAGTTCCATAGTGACCACCTGGCGGCGCTGCACCAGCCCAGAACACGAACGCGGCGCCTCCATAACATCCGTGTCTGAATTCCATCAGGCGGGTGCGAGCGCCGTCTCTGTACATTCTGCCATACGTCCACCAGTTTCCGTCGGCGTGCGAGCTTCATGGCGCTGACCCGTTTTTCCGCTCCGCCGGAGGTCAAAGGTCAAGTTCGAACGCAAGATATGATTCATCGCGAGAGGGTTTTGTTTGTGAGTGAGGGGAGACATGTGTTTATGCTGTTGGATCAGCAGCTGTATCGTTGTATAGGGGATCTTAAAGGAGTCTGTGACAGGAGGTTGTTGGTTCGAGTCCCGTCTTGTCACCAGAGACATCAGAGGAAGATCTTATCAGGGACTCCACACTGGTCTGTGAGACTGGGGGGGGGCAGGGAGGGGAGGCGGGGTCAGGGATGATCCGGGCCGCAGGTCTGTGTCCCTCACAGTCTCCAGCCTCCATGAGTCGGTTCTGAGATCCAGTGAAGACCAGCGGGAGACGCACAAGAACCTGGATCCATGTGGACTTCAGGTCAGAACCTTCAGAACTTTTCTTCTTTCACTGCTGCATGTTGACAGTGGTCCGATCCATGTGGTCCAGGTCTTGACAGGTCCAGCTGTCCCGTGCTGCCCACACTGACACACAGACTCACACACAGACTCACACACTGACACACAGACTCACAAACTGACTCACACAGACTCACACACTGACACACAGACTTACACACTGACACAGACTCACACACTGACACAGACTCACACACTGACACACAGACTCACACACTGACACACAGACTCACACACAGACTCACAAACTGACACACAGACTCACACACCGACACACCGACTGACACAGACTTACAAACTTACACACAGACTCACACACTGACACACAGACTCACACACTGACACAGACTTACAAACTTACACACAGACTCACACACTGACACACAGACTCACACACTGACACAGACTTACAAACTTACACACAGACTCACACACTGACACACAGACTCACACACTGACACAGACTCACACACTTACACACAGACTCACACACAGACTCACACACTTACACAATCACACACACAGACTCACACACTTGCACAGACTCACACACTTACACAATCACACACACTGACACACAGACTCACACACTTACACAATCACACACACTGACACACTGACACACAGACTCACACACTTACACACAGACTCACACACTTACACAATCACACATACTGACACTATCAATTATACACACAGACTCACACTCTTACTTGTATACAAACGCACAAAGACTCACACTCCTTATATACAAGAACACACACTCAGACTCACCCTCTCTCTTATACACATCCACGAACAAGACTCACACACACAAAACTATACATACACACAATCACTTATACAAAAACACAAGACTCACTCACTTACACAAACAGATACAAACACAGACTCAAACTCTCTCTTAAACACACTCAGACTCGCACAAATACACACAACCATACTACAAATACTAAGACTAAGACATGCATACAAACTGACACACACTCACAGACACACACCCCCTGAGACTCAGATTTAGACGACACTGATCTGATCTTGTGGACGAGCGCTCGTGTTACTCGTCTTGTTCGTGTTGTTGACACATAAATCTGCTCACGGATTCACGCGCCACAGATTCTGCTGAGCGTCACACAACCCACCTGCCGGCAGCTCGGGTCCAGGTATGACCCGGGACGCCTGTGTGTGTGCGGTTCTGATTCGGGGTTCTTGAGAAGAACCGTGTCGGTGCTGGCGCTGAAGTTCAGACGCACAAACATCCAGTTCTCTGGCGTGTGTGTGTGAAAGTGGCGTGGGAGTGCGAGTGTGGCGGTCAACATCCAGATTCTCTGAGGCCAGGTGTGTGTTCTCAGCACACACACACTTGTAGTCATGTGACTTCCTGTGAGCCACTTTGGTCTGGCCTTTGAATTTGTCTTCATGATGGGGGATGACCTCTGACCTTTGACCTTCATAGGATACCTCCATATGTACCTCAAGAGTGACCGAAAACACATCAAATGTGAGAGAAAAAGACAAAAACTAAAGATTCAGTTCATCAACGCTCACCTGGTAGTTTTGAGTCGCTTCACTGTGACGACTCTCCAACTTGACTCGTCTGCTGACTCGTCATCTCCACACCTGTCCTTTGACCTTTAGCTGCTGATGCTGCGCCTGAGCTGTCGCCGCTTCATTTAACTCGCTTAAAGGTTCGTCTTTTCATCGCGGTTTCCCTCAGATCGTCTTTCAGTCTTGCTGAAGGCAACGTGTGATGCGAGGATTCTACCAGCAGAGGGCGGCAGTCACTCTAAAAGAAAATAAAACATAAATCAATACATTAAACAAGACGGTGAAGACAAACGCATTGATCGGTAAATATGATCGTATTCTAGACCATGACTGGGACCAACATGTGGTCCTTCAACTGTTTTTTTGTGGCCCTCTTTAGGGCAAAGGAAAACAGGTCCTATAGCAAAACGCCAATTTTATTTTATATTTATTTGTATCATAACATGTTCCACTCTAACTTGACATTTGATTTGTTTAAAGATTGTTGTCCTGTGCTTTTGTTATTTTTCTGAGTATTTAATGGCCCTCAATAAATATTAAATATAATAATATTTTTTGGTAAAAATAACTATTATATTATATACTATATAAACAATATTGTAGATTATTTAGTAACTTTTATCCTGACATTATATTAAGGACACTTCGAATGGCCCTCACAACAATCAGTGTAAAAAATGTGGCCCCTACCACAGATGTTTTCTACGGAACATCATTTTAACGCTTTAGTTCATTTTTGTTCTTTTTTTAAAAGAAAAGTTTCTTTTTAAGGTTTATAAAGAAGTCACATTTTTATCACATTAAATGTCTCTTTTTTTTTTTACAAAGTTAGTTTTTTAAAATGATCCGATTGAAAAACTTCTTCTCGCGTCCTTGCCTCCTCCGTCCTCATCACCTTGCTGGCGTCACTGGATCCCGGTGATCCGGTTTCCTACCTCATCAGCGACTTTGGGCCCCCGAGGGCCCCGACAGCACATTAGCACACGGACCATTGAGCAGCAACAAGGACTCGCTCTGAATTATTGATAGAACACAACTAATGAGGAAACACAATCCTGTACGCACACATGGAACCACACACACACACAGACACACACACAGACACACACCCCCCCCACACAAACACACACACACACTGTATTGATGACTTGAAGTTGCGGCTCGGTTTCTGGAACGAATATTTTGGGTCGATCTTCAACTGCAGTGAAGATCAAACATTTTTAGTTAAGTGTGTTAAGTGTGTTCTTGTGACTCATTTTGTGAGTCTGCGAGGGCAACACAACTATTGTGTGTCTCTGGGACGTTTGTGTTACATAAGTTGAGTCGGCAACACAACTTTTCATCGACGCTCTCAGACTCCGCGATATTGTGAAACTGGAGTTCGTAATATTCAGACATTTTACAAGGAAGGACAAGCGCAGCTACGTTTGACTGTCATATATATACACAAGTATTCAAATATGGTCACTGATGTTACTCTACCTCATATTGACTACACAACAGAGAAGTGGACTTGTCCAGTTTGTTAGTATTCAGTGCAACACCCGGAGCGTCAGCCTGTTGGACAGTGAGTGTTTGGGGGGGAGGACGGGGGAGTCGGGGGAGTCGAGGGAGAGCTGGAGAAGAAGACATGTGTATACTGTGTCGCCTCAGGCTCCTGTTTGTAGCCGCCTCGAGGGTCTCATAGTTGTTGTGAACTTGACAATGTCACTGGTCTGGAGGGCCAATAGGGTGTGTGTGTGTGTGTGTGTGTTGGGGGGTGAGGGGGGGTCCAGACTCAACTAGTCGAGCGGTCCACATCTCCATTGTACCAGCGACGTGTTGGACTGACAGATGAACCGATCAGGATATCTGTTAACATATTTTCGTTTTCAGAAACATTTTGTAAAAACATCAATTACACAAGCGCCCCCCGGAGGACGCGGCAGGTATAGTGAGGACTCGATGTGGTTCAATATTCATCCATGAAACCAGACGTCGGTCCCGAGTTTCTCTTCGAATGGTGGACTCAAGTCGGCCGTGAAGGTCCAATTAAGCCAGCGGACACTCTAAGTTGCTGGTTCAATTCCACCTCCTGGCTCGTGTTATTAAGTCTACATTCCATCCTCGTACCCCCCCCCCCCGCCCTGTCACCCCTCGTCTCTTCATCCCTCTGTCAGTTGAGTTTAATCTCTCCCTCCTCCTTCCACCGCCTCCTCTGCTTCGTCGCTTTCCATTTCATCTACTTCTTTTTTTTCACTCTCTCCCATTTTCATCGCCCTCTCCCCCTCCTCCCCCCTCCCTCCCTCGTTCACTCCCCCCTCCCTCGCAGCGTCAGATTCCAGGCTCTGGTGGCGGACGCTCGGACAGGTTGTGGAGAAAGTGAAAGGTGGAGGAGATTAGAGGTTAATCCCAGGAACGATAATGAACAGATGTGACGATCATGAGGGGGGGGGCTTTAGAGGAGAGGTTGGGGGGGAAACGCAGCGTTTAAAGGACAGGGGGGAGGAGAGGGGGAGACGAGCAGCGTTTAAAGGGAAGGGGGAGGACGTCTGCAGGACGACACGTGTGATGTCATTGCTGGAGATCCACTGAGCGTCCACCAACACTGACTTCCTTCAACTGTTTCCTCCGAGACCCCCACCCTCGATTCCCCCCTCGTTGTCTCCCCCGTTTCCCGGGTGCTATGTGGAAGACCTCCGCTGCCTCCAGCTGTGATTGGCCGACACACTTTCTCTCTCTCTTTGCAACACCCCCCCCCTCCCTCCACACACACTGTCCTCAGGCTTACCTGAACCACAACTGCAGAAGGACCCCCACTCTCCCCCCTCCTGCTGCCTCTCACTCCTCCCTCCTCCTCCCTCTCTCTCTCTCTCTCTCTCTCTCTCTCCCTCGCTCACTCACACTCTACCTGGAGAGCAGCATGAGCAGACGCCGTCGTCACTCGTCTCTGCAACTCTGATCCAAGAGTTTGGACCTATTTTTGCCGCCTGAGCTGAAGGGGGGGGGGGACGCCACGGACCTCGACAACCCCTGGACGCCAACCATGATTCTGGGTGAGTCACCGCGGCTCCGCTGCCGTCACGGGTCTCCACAATTGCACGCCGACATGCGCGTTTACTGCAGTAATTACGGTAATTTTGCAGTCGTCAGGTGAGCGGCGACGGCAGGTCATGGCGTCTGGACTCTCCCCCGGGGTCACGTGACCTCCATCCACCTTCACGCCGCAGTTGTCGTCTGACCAAAAAGACTGATCCGCCGCGGCTGCTGGTCGCCCGGCCGTCAACATGTCGAGGGTCACGTGATCCACATAACCATTATGGCGAGCGCCTCCACGTCAGAGGCGTCCACGTGTGTTCGTCACCTGACCTGCTGGCCGGGCGCCAGCGTCAAACGAGTCGCGTCTTGTCGCCCCGCGACGCAAAGTGAAATTCAGCCGCAACTCTGGAGACACGCGCTGGTTCAGATCCGGTCTAGACAGCCCGTTAATCTGGAGGAGAATCTGACCTGCCAAAATATACAATCCTCGTTAATCTGCGAGCACAAACTTTATTAATAACTAGTGAGAGTTCGGAAGTTCATCCGACGTTCAAACACCAAAGACTTAAAATACACTTATTTTACTGGAATATTTTATGATGAAATGACATCTTGTCCTTGAAAGACTTTCTGATCCATCCGAGTTTCTTTATACAATTAGCAAACATTGAGTCAGAATGTCAATGGTTTGTTGATCCATTTGTTTATTTTGAACTGAACATTAGTGCTAAACTGTTCCAGCTTTCAACCAAAATCTAGCCTTACTCGTCCTTCCTGCTAAATAGTTGATCACCTGTTCCTCCTGAGCTCTCAGGTGTTCAGAGACCATCCTTTACATGGTTTAGCAGAATTTTCTGATGGTACGATGTAACAAATCATGGCAGCAGTCTTTATCTCATTATGTCATCCTGTAAGATCCCGGCAATGACTGAGGACGAGAGGATACAGTTGACTCCATCAGTTTTAAAAGCTGATGTTTGGACATATTTTGGTTTCAAATGGAAGTCATGTGGTCTGTAAATTCTGCAACACCAGAGTCAAGTACTCGACAATACTACACATATATACTTGTTACTACAGTATCACAATATACTCTATCCTATCTCCTGTACTGAAATACCTCTCATATCACTGGACTATTACCAATACACACTCCTACTTTTAGTAGCAGATGAGGCATGGAGGAGAAATTCTGGCTGAGGAACGTCTCAGGGTTCTTCTAGCAGTGGCTAACACATTACAATTTATATACACCTGATATATATATATATATATATACTGAGGACGTGAGGATACAGTTGTATCCGCCAGCTATAAAAGCTGATGTTTGGACATATTTTAATTTTAAAACAAATTTGAAAGCCATAATAATAAAAGCGCTATATAAAACCTATGTATTATCATTATTATTATTATAATTAAATGTATTTTTTTAGTGATAAGATTTTTTCTTACACCCCTAAACCCAAATTCCTTCCTTTTCCCACTGATGACCTTGAACGACCTTTCTTCACGACTTTGGATTTCATATCGTTTATTTCCTTTGTATATCACGCATCCGTTCACGTTAAGAAAAGCGGTTTCCGACCACAGATCTGCTCTGAAACGTGTTCAACGCACGAACGACCTTCAGTGACCTTTACGCTCTTTTGAGAGGAGGAGTTTGTATTTGACCTTTATAACACAGAGATGCTGCTGCGACTGTTTGGTTCATCTCTTGGTTAACAAAGTTTGATTCTCTTGACTCATCTCGACCCATGAGTCGCTCATGACCACGACTCTTCTCCAACATTCAAGTGGTGGAGAGACGGTAGTGACTCAAAGGTCAAGCTGAGGTCAGGAGTTCCACCTGCGTCCAGGTATTTTCTGCTGGTATTCTGGGCATCGGTTCCAGGTAGACACAAAGTCTTTGTGCGTTGGGTCGCAGCCAGGACGGGTGTAGCTTGGCAGGGTTCTGCTTCTGCTGCTAATCTCTAGAGATTTTCAAGGCTGCGGTCCAAACGGCACCAGGAGCTTCACAGCGGCTCCGACTCTCACACACGTGGACCTTGATCCCCGTCAGGCCCAGAACCACGAGTCCAGTTCAGCCATGTTCTTCAGGAGAAACTTGTGCGAGCAAACTTTTGTTTACTTCCTGTGACTGTGGAGTTGACTAGAAAATATCGTTACATTAAGATGTATCGCAATATTTATTTTTATGATACTCAAAATAATTATATAAATTTCTTAATCATTAATATTTACTAAATTGTGTATAAAATAAAAATAATTAGATTTCTATATTTAGAATTAACACACAATTATTCAAAAGATTTGTTCATTTTTGTGTTGCATTTAAACTTTTGGCCGCTAGATGGCAGCACTCCTTACAGCCTGCACAACTAAGTAAGTAAGTAAGTCATTTTTATTTGTATAGCGCTTTTCCAGACCAGGGTCAAAAAGAGCTTAAACAATCAAAACAATACTCTAGTATAAAGTATACTGTATACTTTAAAGATCAAGATAAAACTGAGAACACAACAGGAGTTCCAGGAAATCAAGGAAAAGCCTGAACAAATAAAAACGTCTTAAGATGTTTCTTAAAGGAGTCAGTAGACTCCAAGCGCACAACAAATTCCGAAAGATCCAGACAATGGCTGAGGACGAGAGGATACAGTCGCCTTAAGCAGCTTTTAAAAGCTGACGTTTGGACATTTCTTGTTGGTTTCAAAACAAATGAAAGCAGCAGCGACTTCGTCAACACGCCAAAGAACAAAAAATGATTTTGAATATGTGTTTGAGTCGTAAGATCCATGAGTCGTTGCACTGAAGCGATGACGTCGAGTCTCTTGATCAGTGATTCAAGTCAAATATCAGCTGAAAAAAACCTTCTGAAAGAAGTTGGGTCTCGATCTGTTGGTGTCGTCCAGCGACTCGTCCGTCGGCAGGAGTGGACGTGTGACCTCCTGGCTTCGGTCCGTCCGTCTCTTTGTCTTTATGTATCTCTTCGCCCTCCGACCTCATCTGTCTCCGTCAGCCGTCTCCGTCTCTGCCGAGCTGTCCGTCCGACTTTCGCTCAACGTCTCTCTTCTCCTGAGGCCACGGAACATTTTCAAAACCTCTGCTGCTCCTGTTCGTGTCGGAGTGACGGCCTAATGGCCGCTTCATAATCAGCCGCATGCTTCGCTCCCCCGAGGTCGTCGGAGACAAAGTCGGCTCCTCGCGCTCTTTTGAACTTTTGGGCGTTTCGAAATTAAACGGCAGCTCGTCAACCAGGTGTCAACGCAGCAGTGACCTTTAACCCCTACAAGGTCATTCTCCGAAACCAGCGCCTTCTCATTCCATCACTTATTATTATCATGTTTTAATGAAAATAGAAATATATTCGTTCAGAAAATGAAAGTCCCACATAACAAAATCTTATATTTTCACAAAATGATCACGTTTCAAAGATTTCTTCAAAATAAAAGTGCGATTTCTCGTTTAGAAATCATAATTTAGGTCCAATTTTGCAGTTTCACTTGTCGCCCCGTAACACGTGTTCTGTTACAAAGACACTGTCTCTTTGAGTGACATCAGAGAATAATCATTTTAATTTAAACTAAATGATATATCTGCTAGCTTAGCGAGGGGCTAACTGCAGTGAGTACCTTTATCTTAGTATTCTATGACAGTACATATTCTGACAGGATCGCTCACGTTCGTCTGGTAAAGATCAGGATCATCGTAACAAGATCATTTTAAAGGAGGGTCATGACAGTGGGAACATGTTGTAACACGACTAGAAGATTTTTGTCAAGTGTAAATGAAGGCGGGTTTCGTAGAAAGACCCTTTGAAACCACAATCTAACGCCGCAGGAGTTGTGGCGGAGGTGGGTTGTCAATATTTTTGAGTCGAGGGTCCAGCTTGAGTTTTTTCGAACGGTAAAACTATCAGGTCCCTCAGCGGCTCCTCGCTCGTCCGTGGATGCCGGGGCGTGTGTCGGCAGGTTGTCAATACGTCTGATAGCGACTCTGATGAATAGTCCTGTGATGAGGGGGTGTGTGGACGAGTGCAGCATCTGACGCAGGAACCCTCGTGACATCCTCGTGAGACTTTTGTTTGAGGAGTTTGTGTCGTCAGACCCAGTGCTGGTTGTGTGGCGTCAACACTCCGGCGCCGCCAGCTGCTGCTCTGTGGAGCGAAGGCGCCGCACCTGTGAACGATTATGGAGCCGGCGCTCCCACCCGTCCCCGGCTGCCTGGGACCCCGGTCGCCTGGGACACGCCGGCGTGTTTGGCGTTCAGACACCTTTTAAATACAAAGCACTGCAGTAGCTTCCGTCGATAAATCTGCTGACTCAAGAGATTTCTACTTCTTCAGAAGTCTCTGGGGCGACTTGTGGTTCTGTTCGGCACAGACGGAGCATCAGAACCACCTTCTGGTCAAGTCAACATCAAGAGCTGTTTAATATCATCCCACAAGATAAAACATTATGAGTGTACAATATCAACAATCTGTCGATATGATACGTTTCATGATAACGATAAAGTTATATATATTGTGATATATTGTGATACTGTAGTAGTAAAGGATATACTTGTAGTATTGTCGAGTACTTGACTCTGGTGTTGCAGAATTTATGACTCTTAACAAAGTCGTAACTGCTTTTGTTTGTTTTGAAACCAAAATATGTCCAAATATCAGCTTTGAAAGCTGCTGGAGTCGACTGTATCCTCTTGTCCTCAGTAATCTGGGGAATCTGGCGGGTCTTTATTTTTCCTTTAGGACGTAACGACTACCGCCATCTCGCGGCAGGAAGTTTAATTGTAAATAGAAGAAGTAAATATATACACATTTTTATTATATAAATAGTAAGTAAGTAAGTAATTTGTATTTATAAAACACTTTTCCAGACCAGGGTCACAAAGCACATAAAAATTCAAACAATATTCAATAAAGTATATACTTTAAAGGTCAAGATAAAACTGATAACACAACAGGAGTTACAGAAAATCAAGATAAAAGCCTGCATGATAAATTATAAAAATAAAAATAATAAAATAACTTTAATAAAACATAAAAAAAATGTATTTGAAAGCAAAAAAATAAACGCTAATTTTTCAGTTTATTTTTCGTTGATAGATTGCTGTTGTATATTGTTACTGTTTATTGAAACTTTATATTGCGATATTTAAGTGTATTGATTTTTTTTTTTTAAACCCCTAATACAACCACTGATGACCTTGAATGACCTTTCTTCACGACCTTTTGATTCCCCCATTGTTCATCCCCTCTGTTGTCGTGTTGTGTTGGTCACGTGCCGCTGCAGTTTGCGTCACACAGCAGTTTCGGTCCGACGACGGGGGAAAGTGAAAACGACGGCGGAGACGGCGCTCTTCAAACACACATTAGTGCGAGTAAACACTCGGAGTCCTGCGGTCGCCTCAGCCCCGCAGCTCATCAAACACGGAGGTCAAACGTTCGGCCGATCAATTATGTGATAAGACGCTTCCAGAGTCGCAGGCGGAGAAAAACAATTTCCCCCCAAAACTGCAGCCGAGCACAAAACGCTTGAGCAAAGCTAACGTTAGTCGGAGGAGGATCTTGCATTAATCATGCTCGCTCTATTTCTGTGCTCCGAGGAGGAGGAGGAGGAGGAGTGAGGGAGGAAGAGCAGACGAGGGACGACTTTGGAGGGGAAAATCTGTGTCCTTGAGATGCTGCAAGGTCAAACCTCAAGGTGGAGAAGGAGAGGAGGGAGGAGGAGGAGATGAAGAGGAGGAGCTGGAGAGAAGAATGGGGAGAAGGAGGAAGAGATTTGAAGGAGAGGATGCAGCAGAGGAGGATTAGGAGGAGAAGAAAGCTGAGGAGGAAGAGTGGGGGTAGTGAGGAGGACGAGATGTTGCAGAGGGAAGAAGAAAGGGATACCAGCGAGATCATGTGACTCAGACTGACGCCTCGTCAGGTCACGGGAGTTTAGAGGTCGTTTGATTTTTTTTTTTTTTGCGACGACCTGAAAAGAGACCCTGCTGCTCTCTGATTGGCCGGTGCTGGTGGTATGCACACCTGCCTCTGCACGACCCGCCCTGACTGGGGGTGGGTTCTGCCGGGACCTGCACTGCGAGTCTCTGCCGCGGGGCCGGAGGACGAGCCTCAGGTGAGGCTCAGAAGGCTCCGCGGGGCAGCGCGGTGCCGAGGTTACGCAAGCGCAGAAAGTGAAAACTGGGGAGTCATCAATCACCATGACGGTGTTTTTGAACACACAAACAATTAACCGTCAGGACACGAGCAGGCAGCGGCAGCTTGAAGGTTTAAAGACTTTACTGACAGATTTACTACTGTTTTTTTAAACATTTTTCTCTCTAACCGTTGTTGGCTCAACTATCAAGAGTGTGGACCAATCAGGAGGCAGCGCTTCATTAACGGAGAAGAGTCAGAGGGCAGATGTTTCAGCCGGTCGGCGAGAGAAGAGAAGGATTATAATCTGCATGTGTGTGTAGGTGTGTGTGTGTGCGCCGCAGGCTCAGGTGTGTGTCCAGTGGCAGGTGTGTGCAGGTTCTGCTCATCACAGATCTTCATTTAGAGGATTAACCAGCGGGAGACGGAACGTGTTCTTTGAAGCTTGTGTCGACGTATTTCGAGGTACAAAGGGAATTTTTAACACCGTTTAAGACACGCCGCGGTCCGCCTTACTTACGGTGCCAACAAACCATCACGCCTTGATACTTAGAAATTTCAATCATGCTCAAAATTCTGGACGGAGATGAGAAAAAAAAAATGTAACAGATGAGGATCGTGTTATGGCTGGAGCTCCGGCGTCGCCCCCTCTTTCCGTCGCCACCACGTCCCCCCGGGAGACGGCGCCGCTGCCCCGACGGGCACGCAAACCCAAGACACGCTGAATTAAGGTCAGCGAGCCGATTGCTGAGCCAGCGGAGGACGATCCCGGCGCGTGTGCGACCTCTAAATGCTGGCGTGACTCCGGAGAGAGACACTATCCAGCAGCTCCGGGAGGAAAACTGACCTCACTGCACCACTTTAGAAACAAACCCCCCCAAACACAGCCTCCTGCTGGAGGAGGTTTAGCACGGAAGGACTGAAGTTGGCTCCTGGTTTATCAGGGATCTTCTTTGGAGTGTGTGCATGTGTGCGTCTGCTGGGGGGGGGGGGGTATCTATGTTTGTGGGTTTTGTACATCACAGAAGAACACCAGGAAGCAGCTCCTCTTATCTCTGAGATCTCTGAGGCTCCTGAGCTCAGACGCCGGCAGTCGTCGCTACAAAAGGGACCTCACAGGTGCAGAGTGACGGACTCTACATTTATTCAACTCTTCAAACATATATAGTCTCATTCATGAATCGAGTCCGACTTCTATTCAGGTCTCTGTACTCGTCTGATCAGTGTTGAAGTCCACCGACAGATGATGATGATGCCTCTGTGGCACCAGTAGAACCAGTCCTGGGTCCTCCCCTCCCCCCGCCGAGTTCTGACTCCACACGTCCCCACAGGGGTGATATCGTATTCCGCCTGACTGTGCGCTCTGACAATCGGCCGCTGCAGGGAGGGTGACCTTCACAGCAGGACGCTGCGGCAATCACAGAAGTGGACCGGGCTCATGACGAGAATGCCGGTCCAGAACCAGCAGCGCGCCAGCTCGAGAATTGTTCACTTCGAATCCCGCCTCTCTGACCGTCACTTCATTCGCCTTCATGTCTTGAGCAACAACGTACGCTCAGTAACTCCTAAATTACTTCTAATTTTAAACAGTGGTGCTTGATGCTACATGGTGGTCATAATGTTACGGTGATGATGAAGGTGTTCAGTGTGAGACAGCTGTGAGGAGCGATGATGCCGCTGCACTTTTCTCATGAATGATGCAGATGTAGAGTTTGTGTTCATGGTGCAGAACAAGTCGGCTGGTGCTGCAGAGTCACAGCCCTGGTTTCTCCTCCTCTCACCTCCTCACTGGTTTCTCCTCCTCCACCCTCTCACCTCCTCACTGGTTTCTCCTCCACCCTCTCACCTCCTTGCTGGTTTCTCCTCCACCCTCTCAGCTCCTCACCGGTTTCTCCTCCTCCACCCTCTCACCTCCTCACTGGTTTCTCCTCCTACACCCTCTCATCTCCTTACTGATTTCTTCTTATTCACCCTCTCACCTCCTCACTTGTTTCTCCTCCTACACCCTCTCACCTCCTCACTGGTTTCTCCTCCTACACCCTCTCACCTCCTCACTGGTTTCTCCTCCTACACCCTCACTGATTTTTTCTTATTCACCCTCTGACCTCTTCACTGGCTTCTCCTGCTCCGTCGTCTCACAAACTCACTGGTTTCACATCCCTCCAACCTCTTACTGGTTTCCTCTCCTCCTCCACCCTCTCACCTCCTAATCAATTTGACCCCCTCCACCCTTTTGATTCCTCACTGGTTTCTCCTCCGCCACCCTCCTACCTCCTCACTGGTTTCTCCTCCTCCACCATTTTACCTCCTCACTGGTTTCTCCTCCACCCTCTCACTGATTTATTTTCCACACTCTTACCTACTCACTGGTTTCTCCTCCCTCCACCCTCTCACTGGTTTCATCTCTTCCACCTCCCGCTCACCTCCTCACTAGTTAATCCTTCTCCAGCCCTTCTCTTCTCCTCTCCTCACTTGTTCTCCTCCCTTCTACCCTCTCATCCCACGTACTGGATTTTCCTTCCCCCTTTTTCTAGTTTATTTTTTATATCTTCCTCCTCCCGCTCATCTCCTCACTAGTTTATCCTCCTCCAGCCCTTCTCGTCTCCTCACTGGTTTCTCCCCCCCCCCACCATCCCTTCACTCCGATCTAGTTTCCGCTGCTAATTTACCAAAGACAATATTTGTAATTAATCACGAGCTCCTGCTTTAATGAGCGTCAATGTTTGAATTGCGAGCTGCACTAAACCTTTACACTTCCTTGAATGACACGATTATCTGAACGTCAGCCTTGTTGGTTCTCCGCGGTGACACTGCAGCTCAGCACTCAAAGGATTTGCTAATTATATCACATTTTCAGACCCGACTCAGGACCGGCGGTGAGGTGAGCGGGGCCGGGAGACGCACAAAACCCTCCGTCAGTGCGGATCAACGTCCCGGGAAAAAGCTATTGTGTCAGTGATTAGTGGCGAGTGGATAATGTGTTCAGTGTGTGAAGCTGCCGAGTCTTTGTTGAGTCAAACAAACATCAATCTGACTAACAGTGTGTGTCAACATCCAACATGGTTAGCCTGCTAATCTCAAAGACTCACAGTGACGCCCAACGTTAGCTCGGGTGAGATTTTTGCTGCACTGTGGCAGGAAGTTGTGAAGGTGGAAGTTAATCAAATGTGAGGAAGTGTTGCCGGAGAGGAAGGATCGTGCACCTCGGCTACGTGAGCATACACTGGTATGTGTCACCGTGAGTCGCTCCGACACGAGGAATCGTCCTGGAGCAGAGATCCATTTAACATTCATTTTTAATGTGATCTCAGCTCCACAGGGTCCTGTCTGATCCTTTTTTTCCTGATTTTTAACCACACAGTTCGTCTGATAAGACCTTAGGCTAAAATTCTGATAGACGTGAGACTTTGCGAGGCCATCAGTGACGTTGCCCCGAAGCGACGACATGTACATTTGAAGGCGTCTGAAGTTCTCCGAGCTCAGTTTCTCACACAGACTGTAACGATAATCTCTTTCTCCAACATGTAGCTGAAGTTCTCACGACCTCCGTAAGACCTCTGGAAGGATGATGATTGATTCTCATCAACACAGATTTTTTAAGAGCATCATGAAGATTCAAGAAGCTGAAACGATTCGAGCATGCAGGCAGTAGTTGAGCCTGAGAGCGACTGGTGCTTCAAATACAAGTTTAAAGTGGCTCCTAACAAAGCATTATCATACTGAGAACATCCATATTGAAGTCTTGACCTTAGCGCTGCGAGCGCAGTTGTTATTTGTCGTGTTTCCCCTGAAGACGCGGCAGTGAGTCTGACTGAAGTGATGTTGACGAGGTTCTTCTGTGTGTTCAGAGGTCCGATGAGCACCACGAGCTGGTGATGAAGTGAGTTCTATCGACCGTCCACAAGTCATTGACTCCTTAATTATCGTCGTAATGTGGATGGGATTGACTTGTGACACACACACTGCTACACACACAGACATGATACCCACACACACACAAAAAAACACACATACACAAAATCAAACAAACACCCAGACACAAGCAAATGCACACAAAACACTCAGACACATATTCACAGACAAACAAACATATAGACACACAAACAAACACATGCATATATTTACGTCCACAAATAAATGTATACACACAGACGCAAATGAACGCACACAAACGTATACTCGAACGCAAATTATTTCAAACAGAAACGTACACATACAGAAGCAAACTAATACCCACCAACATAAAGACACACAAAAAATACACCCACGTATGCACAAAAGATAAAATGTACTCACAAACACAAACATGTAAAAAAAGAAACACACAAAACAGTAAGCAGACACACAAAACCATAACAATGTAAACACATGCACAAAGACGTAAACACAAAAACATTATGGGATTGACTTGTGACACACACACGACCACGCACACAGACATAATACTCACACACATGCAAAAAAACATACACAAAATCAAACAAACAACCAGACACACAGACTCATATTCACAGGCAAACAAACATATACACACACTCACACAGACTCTCACACACATGCATACATTTACGTTTACAAGCAAATGTAAAAACACAGACGCAAATGAACGCACACAAACGTAAACACAAACGCAAATTAATTCAAACACAAACGTACGCACACAGATGAAAATTCATAGCCGCAAACATAAAGACACACACAAACTAAATGTACTCACACACACAACAATGTCAACAGCGAAACATGAGTTAGCAGACACACAAAACCATAAAACTGTAACACATGCACAAAAACGTAAACACAAAAACATGAACACACACAACAACAATCACACAGAAATGTAAACACAAAAACGTTCAAGACAACCTGTGGCTAATGCTAAGTTGCTAAGAAAAAAAAAAATCCTGTATGAAAAAGTTTAAATCAAAGTCTATCAAAAGCCACGAAGAAGAAGCAAATCTGCTGAGTCTGCTTCACAGCAAACGACCAACATGACTCCCAGAGAATCTCGTCACTCTCGTCTCTACCTTTGCTCTCAGACCCTCGTCTCCCTTCGCTGAGCGCAGCAGCAATTACAGAGATGATCTCGACTGTCAGTCAGCCGCGCAGACGAATTCCACTCTTCACATGATAATGAGGCTCCAAACTCGGGGCCGGCCTTTGTCGGCCAGCAGGGGGCGGCGGGGACGGTGAAGGGGGGAAAAACGACGTCGATCACAACAGAGACAAACCATCGTGTCCGCCTCATTAGCAGCTGACATTTGTGAGAAAGATAAGAACGTAACTCTGATTCAAGATTTCAAACTTTCTTCTCCATCAAGAACTTAGTCAAACACTCTTCACATCTCAGACACGTTTTCACTCTTCTGGCCCAGATGGTCGTGAAGGTTCCAGCAGAACCTCGACAGAGCCGTGATGTAATCCAGCCTCACATTAGAGCTGCTGCACGGCAGGTTCTTGTCTGATCACTTCATTACACTCATTACTGGCTGCTGAGAGTCTTTCATCCACACTAGGGTTTGTTGGAGCGGAGGAGGCCACTGCTCCTTCGCTCCTGCTCTCTCCTCCTCTCTCGTCCTCCCTCCTCCTCGCTCCTCTATCATCCTCTCTCCTCCTCTCCCCTCCCCTCTCCTCTTCGCTCCTCCTCTCTCCTCTTTGCTCCTCCTTTCTCCCCCACTCTCCTCTTCGCTCCTCCCTTCTCTGCTTCGCTCCTAGTCTCTCCTCTTTGCTCCTCCTGTCTCTTCTTCGCTCCTCGTCTCTCCTCTTCCCTATTCTCTCCTCCTCTCCCCTATTCTCTCCTCCTCTCTCTTCTTCGCTCCTCCTTTCTCCTCCTCTCTCCTCCTCCTCTCTCTTCTTCTCTCATCTTAGCTCATCCTCTCTCCTCGCCTCTCCTCTTCGCCCCTCCTTTCTCCTCGTATCTCTTCTTTGCTCCTCCTCTCTCGTCTCTCCTCTTCGCTTCTCCTCTCTCCTCCTCTCTCTTCTTTGCTCCTCCTCCTCTCGTCTCTCCTCTTCGCTTCTCCTCTCTCCTCCTCTCTCTTCTTCGCTCCTCTCTCTTCTTTGCTCCTCTCTCCTCCTCATTCTTCTTCACTCATCTCTCCTCTTCGCTCCTCTTCTCTCTTCTTCGCTCCTCTCTCCTCTTCGCTCCTCCTCTCTCATCTTTGCTCCTCTCTCCTCTTCGCTCCTCTCTCATCTTTGCTCCTCTCTCCTCTTCGCTCCTCCTGTCTCTTCTTCGCTTCTCCTTTCTCCTCCTCCTCTCTCTTCTTCGCTCCTCATCTCTCCTCCTCGCTCCTCGTCTCTCCTCTTTGCTCCTCTCCCTTCTTCGCTCCTCCTCTCTCCTGGTCTCTCCTCCTTGCATCATGCAGATGCAGACAGGATTCAGCAGCGCTCCGCACAGCTCTTTGAATAATGCAGTGAGAAGGAGCTCGACACCTCAGAGGAGTTTCCCTCTGTTGTGTAACTATTACACAGATTGTTCAACAAATCTCACGCAGCACTCACGACATCACAGCACAGACGTCTCAGCGAGACACACAACCTGATGCAAGAAACGCATGTCCTAGTGTGATGTCAACACACAACGTTACACAATTGTTACTTTTCCCGTTACACACACTCATTATAAATAATACAGAAGATAATGTGTTGTGTGCTCTTACAAACGCACATGCAAACATACACAAACAGACATTATACACACTTTCATGCAATTATATGCATGAACACACACACCCACACCAACATAATATGCATACATGTACCGTACACACAAAGTGACACATGCATATATATATATATATATATATATATATATATATACATAAACACACACACGCACATGTACACACTGACACAGACAGACATATAAGCACATACACTTACACACACATATTAGCATATACACATACAGGCGTATACACACAAATACACATACACACACACATACTTTGACATACATATAAACACACATGCATATAAAAACACACACACACACACACACACACTTTGACATACATATAAACACACACGCATATAAACACACACACTTCCACATGCATATAAACACACACACACAAACACACTTCGACATACATATAAACACAAATACACACATACATATAAACACACGTACATATAAGCACACACACATACACATATAAGCACACACACATACATATAAACACACACACTTTGACATACATATAAGCACACATACATACAAGCACACATACATATAAGCACGCATACATAGACACACACACACACACACACACACATATATATTAGTAGGTGCATCAGTGAGTCTCAGGGATCACACTGACACTCCACTGACACTCACTGCTCCCCCTCCTGTCCTGCTCCAGCACTCACACAGATTAAGTTGCCTCAGGAGCAGCTGGAACGTTAGAGGACGTTCTGACTGAGCCAGGACTGCTGGCGACAGTGACATGTGGGCCCTGAAGGATTGAAGTGAGGAAGACATTATTGACTCCATCCTGAGAGTCAAACATCACGTGATGAAAGTTCCCCCAGCAGGTCTGACTCGTATCTGGGATCTGGACTCCTCTGCGCAGAGATCCGGGTCGATTGTGTCCGAGTGATAGAATTCCACACCTGAGGGCGCCGGGTTCTGGGCGGAGTCTGGGAACGACGGTCGGGCTATTGTTCCGGCTGGGTGTGTGGGAGCGAGAGAACAAGAGGAGGAGGAGAGAAGGAGGGGATGATGGGGGAGAACAGCTGGAGGGGTGACCGTCCTCCTGTCCTCCTCCATGTCCTTCAAGTGTGACGTCAACCATAGAAAAGTGTATTTTTCAAGTGCACATTCCTTTGAGAGGCTAGTTAGCTACTCCCAAGATTCTTGTTAGCTACTCGTTAGCTACTTGTTAGCTACTCATTAGGTTCTTGTTAGCTTCTTGTAAGCTACTTGTAGGCTTCTTGTTAGCTACTTGTAGGCTTATTGTAAGCTTCTTGTTAGCTACTTGTAGGCTTCTTGTTAGCTACTTGTAAGCTACTCATAAGCTACTCGTAAGCTCCTTGTTAGCTAGTCGTAAGCTTCTTGTTTGCTACTTGTTAGTTACTTGTAGGCCATTTGTTAGCTACTTGTTAGTTACTCGTAGGCTTCTTGTTAGCTATTTGTAAGCTACTTGTAAGCTACTCGTTAACTACTTGTTAGCTACTTGTTAGCTACTCGTAAGCTTCTTGTTTGCTACTTGCTAGTTACTTGTAGGCTTCTTGTAAGCTACTTGTTAACTACTTGTAAGCTTCTTGTTAGCTACTTGTAGGCTTCTTGTTAGCTACTTGTAGGCTTCTTGTAAGCTACTCATAAGCTACTCGTAAGCTCCTTTTTAGCTAGTCGTAAGCTTCTTGTTAGCTACTTGTTAGTTACTTGTAGGCCATTTGTTAGCTACTTGTTAGTTACTCGTAGGCTTCTTGTTAGCTACTTGTAAGCTACTCGTTAACTACTTGTTAGCTACTCGTAAGCTTCTTGTTTGCTACTTGTTAGTTACTTGTAGGCTTCTTGTTAGCTACTTGTTAACTACTTGTAAGCTTCTTGTCAGCTACATGTAAGCTTCTTGTTAGCTACTTGTAAACTACTTGTAAGCTACTTGTTAGCTTCTTGTTAGCTAATTGTAAGCTTCTTGTTAAATTACTTACTTACTTGTAAGCTACTTGTAAGCTTCTTGTTAGCTACTTGTTAGCTACTTGTAAGCTTCTTGTTAGCTACTTGTAAGCTACTTGTAAGCTACTTTGGGAAGTTGTTGGGAAAAAAAAACAATTTACCTACCTACAGTACCTACCTACCTACCTACCTACTTGTTAGCTACTTGTTAGCTATTTGTTAGCTACTCAACCAGAGTCCTAGTGTAGTTTATGTAGGTAAATCAGTGCCATCATGATAATGAATGTTGAATTTAATATTTCAAATATGGAAACTTAAAGTTTAATTTGTTTTTATTGAATACTTGAATTTAATAATGTTTTTAATGTAATTTAAATGGTGCGATTGACTTAGACTTAAACATATGTTCCTTTTTTATACACATAAAGTTTGATCTTCTAATCCCAACTACTTTAGAAATAATTAAGTAATAGGAATTTTTAAATTCCTTGTTACTATCATACCAACATAATGAATTCAGAAGAAAACACGCCTGCGTCTAACAACTGCCAACTAAAGTGTGCGTGAGATTTAGTGAGGCTGCCCGAGGTGTGTGTGTGTGTCTGTGTGTGTGTGTGTGTTGATCCTTGTATCCGTGGCGACCTTTGCTTTGTGAAAGTACAAATCTTCATCGCCGTCGCCTGCAGTCAGAAACTCTCCCTCCTTCACACACTTTCTTGACACACACACCCACACACACACACACACACACACACACACACACACACACGGAGAAAATGATTTGTCCGTGAGACGTAATGAGATAAATGCGCTGGAATGTTTCGTCATGCGGGCGGAGACGGCGTCGGCTGCAGGTAACGACACGAAGTGAAGATTCTCATCAGTGCCTTTTGACAACACAACACACACACACACACACACACACACACACACACACACACACACCACCGCAGCAACACAAAGATATTTTGTCGTCTTAAAACCACATGAAGTACTTAACGATGGATACAAATAATAAACGAGAAAAAATGAATGATTTAACGATAAAACCAGTAAAAAGGTTTAAGTTCTTACATAAAAAGCTCGACTCCGTTGAGACACACCTGTGATTATTGTCATCAGGTTTCATCAAATAACTCGTAAAAACTTCTGGCTTCTGGCCCATTACTTGGATGTATTAAAGGAGCGGCGCCGAGCGATTCACTCTCATTTCAGACGCACATAAATGCCACCGTCAGAGACACACACGCCTGGACTTGAACACACCAGGTTCAACACACACTTTGGTTGCGCGTGATGACAAAAAGTCTCACGGTTCAGCACCTCAGACGACACTCTGGGGGGGTGGGGGGGGGGCTTCACGACCAGCAGGGAGACGACTTAAAACCACAGTGTGCGTTTGTGTGCGTCTGAATGTTGCGCGTCTGATTGCAGGTGTTTTAAAAAAGCCAGATCTGCCATTTAACTTTTTAATTCATGGGTTCAAATTCAGACTGAAGTTCAGGAATGAAGCCAGTGTTGTCTTGTGGAGACAGAAATTATTCATATATACATTTATAAAGAGATACAAACTACTTATTCTTATAATTGTAGTTATTTTTCACTGTTTTTAAACTTTTTATTCCTTTATTTATGGCCCAAATAAATCTTCTCTATCAAAACAAAATGTTTTTTTTTTATTTAAAATTCATGTGGTCAAAGATTCAGTTGATTAATTAAAACAGTTTTAATTAAATTGTAAAAAGAGATTCATAGTTTTTTAAGAAAGAAAAAATTGCAGTGGTCATTAAAAGTGGTCTTCTCAGTAGCGCCCCCTGTGGTGACTTTGAAGAAGACGATCCTGTCATTTAAAATCTGAGCAGCACCAGAGACCAGTTCTGAGTGAGTGTCTTGAGAGAACCCAGACTGACCCGGACACGAGCAGGTCCTCCTCAGACTTATGAGAGTCAAGTCCTCCGGCAGAGGAAACATCTGAACCTCTTCACATCTGGAGTTTGCTCGGGCGAGAACTGGGTCACCGGCGGGGTCGGACCGGACCGGAATACTGAGCGCTCCGGTCCCTCCTGCCGTGTCGGGACCATGAGATGAATTGGCTATTTTCTGAAGCCGTGGGTCGCAGCTGGGACGCCACGATGGAGCTGATCTAAAGGTGATACAGGGAGGGAGGGGAAATGAAAGGGAGCGACGGTGACGGATGAGTGGCGAGAGCCGGACGAGCTGAAAACACTGGACGTCCGGTGAGGTCACGCAAACCTTCTGTGGAGGTCAGGGAGTAATCCAGTGTCCACACGCGCCCGTGTGGTCACAAGTTGAGGTCTGATCACATGTGACCACCTCCTTCATCTTCTGTGAGCTTGCACGCTTAACACTGTTATTGTATTGATGTCTCAATATTTAACATCTTTATTGTTTTAAATTCTATCAAAGCACAATCATAGTTCTTTAATAGTTAACAAGAAAGTTAACGAGAAGCCTACAAGTAGCTAACAAGAAGCTTACAAGTAGCTAACAAGAAGCTTACAAGTAGCTTACAAGAAGCTTATGAGTAGCTAACAAGAAGCCTACAAGTAGCTAACAAGAAGCTTACAAGTAGCTTACAAGGAGCTTATGAGTAGCTAACAAGAAGCCTACAAGTAGCTAACAAGACGCTAACAAGAATCAAACAAGAAGCTAACAAGAAGCTCACAAGTAGCTAACAAGAAGCTTACGAGTAGCTTACAAGTAGCTAACAAGAAGCTAACAAGAAGCTTACGAGTAGCTAACAAGAAGCTTACAAGTAGCTTACAAGAAGCTTACAAGTAGCTACAAGAAGCTTATGAGTAGCTAACAAGAAGCCTACAAGTAGCAAACAAGAAGCTTACAAGTAGCTTACAAGGAGCTTATGAGTAGCTAACAAGAAGCCTACAAGTAGCTAACAAGACGCTAACAAGAATCAAACAAGAAGCTAACAAGAAGCTCACAAGTAGCTAACAAGAAGCTTACGAGTAGCTTACAAGTAGCTAACAAGAAGCTAACAAGAAGCTTACAAGTAGCTAACAAGAAGCTTACAAGTAGCTTACAAGAAGCTTATGAGTAGCTAACAAGAAGCCTACAAGTAGCAAACAAGAAGCTTACAAGTAGCTTACAAGGAGCTTATGAGTAGCTAACAAGAAGCCTACAAGTAGCTAACAAGACGCTAACAAGAATCAAACAAGAAGCTAACAAGAAGCTCACAAGTAGCTAACAAGAAGCTTACGAGTAGCTTACAAGTAGCTAACAAGAAGCTTACAAGTAGCTAACAAGAAGCTTACAAGTAGCTTACAAGAAGCTTATGAGTAGCTAACAAGAAGCCTACAAGTAGCAAACAAGAAGCTTACAAGTAGCTTACAAGTAGCTTACAAGGAGCTTATGAGTAGCTAACAAGAAGCCTACAAGTAGCTAACAAGACGCTAACAAGAATCAAACAAGAAGCTAACAAGAAGCTCACAAGTAGCTAACAAGAAGCTTACGAGTAGCTTACAAGTAGCTAACAAGAAGCTAACAAGAAGCTTACGAGTAGCTTACAAGAAGCTAACAAGTAGCTAACAAGAAGCTAACAAGAAGCTTACGAGTAGCTAACAAGAAGCTTACAAGTAGCTTACAAGTAGCTTACAAGTAGCTAACCAGAAGCTAACAAGAAGCCTACAAGTAGCTAACAAGAAGCTAACAAGTAGCTAACAAGAAGCTTACAAGTAGCTAACAAGAAGCTTACAAGTAGCTAACAAGAAGCTTACGAGTATCTTACGAGTATCTTATGAGTAGCTAACGAGTATCTTAGGAGTAGCTAACGAGTAGCTTACGAGTAGCTAACGAGTAACTAACTAGTAGCTAACTAGCCCGATACTCTCACAGGAATGTGCAATACTACAAATATATACTTGTTACTACAGTATCACAATTTATCGTTGACCCTGTACCCTGTACCCTGCACAGCTGGAGGTCCCCCCCCCTCGATCACGTGGACCTCCAGCTGTGCGGACGACAGGTGTCGCCCCCTCAGCCCGGCTCGAGCGGCGCTGGCATCGGGACCGGACGCCGTTGCCAACAACTCTGGCACATCTGTGAGCGCTTCAGTCTCGCCGCCGCTGCCATTGTTCTGTCAGCGAAACGCCGCCAAGTCGCCGACGCTGTCTGGTCCAAAAGCCTTGCAGGACAAAACATTTTTTCGCATGACATGAGGGTGTCCTCGCCAAACATCGTCGAGGCTTACAGACACGTTATTTAAACTGCATCAGACATCCTTTCTTTTTTTAGTATTTTAGGACCTTCTTAAGATTATTTCTGACGTCTTTATTAAAAACTAAAAATTGAAAGTGAAGAATTTCTGATTTAAGTTCAATAGAACCTGTAAAACTGTGTTCAATTTGGGTTTAAAATAATATTGGAATAGAAAATAAAACTTCACATGGAAATATTAGCAACACAAAGACAATAAAAACATCAAATAAATATATTTAACTTACACATTAACTGTTATATAGTTTCTCACATAGTATTTCAGCTAATAATTTAAAATATATATATTTTAAACAATAATATAATGTTCAGTTTCAACATTCTTTCCTTCAGAAAACTGTTGTATTAATGCCAATTTAATACTATTTAACAGCTATATTTTAATGTACCAGTGAAATAAATTTTTTTAAACGTAAAACTAATCATTGTGGTCGAACACTAGATGGCGATGTTCAGTCGCATCAGCGGAGATGTAAACAAAAACGTGACGATAGCACCGCATGTACAAAAGATGACGTTAACGATAAACGAATTTTGAGATGAGCAGCGGCGGCTGATCTCGGCAAGATGGCGTCCAGGCAGTCGTGCACAGCTGGAGCAGCTCGATGTGACAACAGTTAAATGCGACGTTCGCCGTCACACACACACACACACACACACACACAGACACACACCATCTCTGTCTGACGCACACTCGCACTGACACACAGACAGATGTAGTGAGGGAATTAACAGGCGCAGCAGCGTAAACGTGGCCAGCAGCAGCAGATTTATCATCACGGTGCAGACGCTGGATTGTTCCCGAGCCGAGGATCTGCCAGTTCGACTCTCTCTCGCTGCAGCAGCTCCGTGTTCGGCACGACCTCCCCGTGTCCCCGAACACGCCTGCGGTCACGTTTGTTTCGACACGTTTGTCCAGGAGTCCGACAACTTTAGCCGCCGCGTTGCAAACGACAACGACGACGACAACATGGCTCACACCGTAACCATGACTCAGCACATTTTGTTCACGTAACGATGAAGCTTTGATCGCAGTTCTTCACTCATTCAAACCAAAACAAAGAAGGGAAAATAAAATATCAAAACACTAACACTAATAATTATTTTTTGTTGTTGTTGTTTTGTTCATCTTTGATTTGCAATTAAAGTTCAGGCTGCAGTCAATACGTCCTATGCAGCTAAAGGAACAATAAAAGCCGATGACTGAGGATGAGAGGATACAGTTGACTCCAAGAGCCAAAGCTGACGTTTGGACATACAGTATATTGGTTTCAAAACAAATTAAAGCAGCTACGACTTCGTCAAAACCAGAGTAAAGTACTCGACAATACTACAATATATATACTTGTTACTACAGTATCACAATTTATCGTTGACTGTGTATCGCACAGCTGGAGGTCCCCTCCCCCCTGATTGTGCTTTTAAGATCGTATTTTATTTCAGATGACGGTACTTTTATGGTTTACATTTCGGGCAGCAGTCCTTACGTCCAGGTATCCTGACGATGACTAAGGACGAGAGGATACAGTGACTCCAGCAGCTTTTAAAGCTGATGTTTGGACATATTTTGGTTTGAAAACAAATGAAAACAGTTACGACTTCGTCAAGAGTCATGTGGTCTGTAAATTCTGCAACACCAGAGTAAAGTACTCGACAATACTACAATATATATACTTGTTACTACAGTATCACAATTTATCGTTGACTGTGTATCGCACAGCTGGAGGTCCCCTCCCCCCTGATTGTGCTTTTAAGATCGTATTTTATTTCAGATGACGGTACTTTTATGGTTTACATTTCGGGCAGCAGTCCTTACGTCCAGGTATCCTGACGATGACTAAGGACGAGAGGATACAGTCGACTCCAGCAGCTTTTAAAGTTGATGTTTGGACATATTTTGGTTTGAAAACAAATGAAAACAGTTACGACTTCGTCAAGAGTGGTCTGTAAATTCTGCAACACCAGAGTCAAGTACTCGACAATAGTACACATATATACTTGTGACTGCAGTATATCAATAAATTGTATCGTTGCCCCTGTAGCATGATACGTATAGTATCACCAGTTCTTGCTAATCCACACCTCAAGTACAGAGAGAGTCTTACCTTCCTCTGCTGGTCTTCTTTCCCAGGAGACCTGCAGCAGAGAAAACATGTTATCAACAAATGGTTCATTATTAAGATGCTCATGATTATATTTACATTTAAATGTTATGTCTCTTCAACCATTTCAATATCTGCAGTTATTCAACTCTGGACTTTTTCTATTGACTTGTTGAGTCAGTGTTCAGGTTTGTCGCTGCCGTGGTCGACCCTGAAACATTCCGCAACTAAAACGAAACTTAACATCAAGTCTTTAAATCAAAATGAAATTCTTTTCAAACTAACTTTTTTTTTAAAGCTTTTATTTAATTTTCGTACAACATGAAAAACTGTGTCCAACATTACTATTATTAAAGGGAAAAAGTATTTAATGTACAACAATGAAAATAGTACAATACAAATAAAATAAAAAATAAAATAAAGAGAAAAATGACTAATAAATATTCTAAAGTTGTAATATTGATGAGGTTAAAATATCCTTTTTTTCCGGTCTCATTCCTGAATGAAAGACAGGTCCATTTACTCCCCATCAGTTTCCTCCAGACTTTGCAACAGACCGTTTTCCCTACAGATCTTTCAGGAATGGATCCAAATTCCTTCAAATATTTCAGATTTATCCTTCAAAATTTTGGCAAATTGTTCCATTAGTAAAAGTTCAGTCAGTCATCGTCTGGTCCGTCACATCTTTATGTTCCTTTGATTGTAGAAAACCACAAGAAAAAACAAAATCCATTTCTATGTATTTGTGGTTAACAAAAACGCTCGTCTCACTCCCTCTCAGTGAACTCATCCCTAGAGCGTTTTAAGCTCTCAATTATATATCATAGACAGGGTCATAAAGAATGTATTGAGAATCCTCCGGATTCATTCCATATATTTCCAGCAGGATGTTGAATCATCTCCTCGTCGTTGAATATTCAGAGTTTCATCAGCGTCGGGTCAGACTCGAGGCTCTGCAGAGGTAATGACGACGTCTGCTCCACCTCCGGGCGCCTGCCAGCGGCGCGGCGGACATCTGGCGTCAGCCGAGACGCTTCCGTCGTCAACACGTTCAGATTTTTAAATGAAGGATTCCACGTGTTCCTGAGCAACAGCCTCTGATCTTATATAAACATTGGTGTGTGTGTGGGGGGGCAGAAGCCAACCTCTTGTCACCAGAGGTAAACCAGAGAGCTTCGGCGACGGAGCGTGGCAGAGCCGCGGGTCTCAGTGGGTTTAAAAAAAAAAAAAAATCCAGTTGTGGATATTAAGAGGCTTAACCTGAGAGCTGCTGAGTGACAGCGGGAGAGGGAGGGAGACGAGGGAGTTGTGGGCGTCAGGGCGGCTTGTAATTAAAGTTTGACGACGAGCACAAATCTTCATGTTTTGGGCTGAAGAACCTGAACATACTGTAGCTCTGAGGTGACAAACAGTCTATTTGTAATGACTGTCCCGGAATAAACGAGTCGTTGTGAAGATATACGACACTTTGAGTGGAGAAGACGCGGAGAAAGGAAGATGAATCTGCTCCCGCACAAATCTTGAAACTGCCCGTGATCCTCCTCTCGATCAAACCGGCAGCGTCGGCGACTGTCGTTCCTTTGATTCATCTGGAGAGGAACCTCTCTCCGCCGCGTGTCGCCGCATTGATCCGTTTCTCCACTTGTTTGTTGGCATCGATGTTCAGACCACACGAGCTCCAACAGCTTTTCTCCTCCTCTGTGCGCAGGAGGCATTAATCGTGCGGGGGCAGCGGTGCCGACCTTCCTGCGGACCCCCACGATGATGCAGCCCCACTTGGACATGAAGCCGTTCCTGCAGTTCCCCATGGAGACCGCTCCACCTCCTCCTCCGCCGCACAGCATGAGCCTGTTTCACAACTTCAACGCGGTGAGTCCTCGCACAAACCGAGATCACCCGCAGAAGCTACGACACACAACATCCATCATCGAGTGAGGATCGAGAGGGAACATCTGTCACTTTATCACAGAAAGATGGAAATGATACAAACATTCTCTATTATTTTAGTTTAGTGTTAGAATCTCCCAATACAACCTGTCCTCAACACAGACACAAACATTTATCTCTATATTTATCATGTGCAAGGCTCATTTTGAACATATGGAATGAATTTAACATTTAAACATGTTTATTTTGTATTGAAATGTTGTCAATATAACAATGTTGGTTCTATTTTACCAACATTTTAGAAGCAGAAGGAGTGCATAAATGCTCCTTCCCAGGTGCAAAACAAATAGACTCAAGGACTCATTCATTCCTCGGGCTATTCAATTGGACAATTCTGAGTTCGGGGGCAGGAGTGGAGTGAAAGTATCATAATAATAAAAAAAATCAATTTCATATAAATCAATAAAGTTTTACCTTTTACCTTATAATGTTCTGTTCTATTTTAGTCTTTGTATCCTTTGTCTTTGTTATTTTTCTTTGATCCATGTTATTTATCTTTATCTTTAGACTTGGATTGTATCATCGTGTTCTTTCTCTTTATTTCTCTTTGTTCTTCTTCTTATTTTATTTTGATTTATTTTTTATGAAAAATTGCTGTATTTGCTGTGGCTAATTGGAAAAAAACAATTTCTAACTTTGAATTTCCAAATATATATTTAAATTAATCCAAAAATAATAATTGAATGCTTAAAAAACAAACAGTACCTCAAAAGATTAACGCACGTTGACCACAAAAAGCTTTATCGAAAAGTTAGAATCCGAAAAAAAAGAACTTTGAAGGATTCTTGAAGGTAGCCATTAGCGCAACGATGCCTTGTGGCCTCCATCACTTTTCCTCGAAGCAGTCCTGAGCAGGATTTATGTTCCAGGAGGAGCTTCACGGGACCTCATGCACTGAAGCCGAACTGACTCTTAAACAGAAGCGACGTTCACGCAAGTGTGTAGAGATCAAAGGCTCGCTCAGAGTTTCAAACATCAAGGTCTGTTTGATGTGATTTATTTTATCAGACGGGGATTTTCCTCTCTCTCTCCCTCAGGAGCCGCCGTGATATTTAGCATTTCACTTCTTCAGCGAAAAAATCGGTGCAGTCGCCGCCGCCGCCGCCGCTCCGACTCGATTAGCAAATGTCAACACATTCTTATCAGCGCGATGCTAATTCGCCACAGCGGCGTGCTACATGTGGGACGAGGCTATTCCTGGATTCGGAGTCATTTGTCTGAGATTTTGCATCCACGGTGAGAAGAGGAGGATACGACCCAGTTTTAGAGCGAGAGGCGGTGGAACGTTACCCCCAGACTCATTAGAAATCCAGTGTTACACTTGCATGTTCTAATTCTGTAGTGGAGCTCGAGGCGGCTTTAGAGATGAGAGAAGACCTCAGTTTATGGTCTGAGGTAAAGGTACTCTCGATTAATAATGTCTCTGAAGTGAGACGAACAATGCGTTACACTCTGGCGACCAGCAGATGGAGCCACTGTTGAACTTCAGTTTAAAGTAAACTCACACAGGGACGTTAAGACGCATTAATCATCTTGAAAAGAAACAGTCTGAAACTCGTGTTAGAGAGGAGATGCTGAGCTGGCGGTTCTTACGAAACACTTCAAACTCGTCGTGATGTCGCGGGAGCTTTAATGGCCCCTTAACATGATTACGATCTTCCACCTGCTCGTCTCCTTCACCGCGAGTTTGCTCTTGAAAGTCACTTCCTTCTCCGGCGCCTGCTTGAAGAATCAAGTGTGATTCTTGTACATGAAAAATCTTAACTTATCTTACTTTATTGGATTTGTGCAGACTCATGTTTGTCTCTGATGTGAAGGATCTACACATCAGAGCTCTTAACAGTTGTGGAGGAGGAGGATGAAAGGGGTGTGTGTGTGTGGGGGGGGGGGGGGGGGACTCAAAGGGCAAAAGGAGGTGGGGAGAGAGAAGGGGAGGAGAGAAGAGGGAAGCAGATAGAGAGAAGCACATTCGCCAGAAGGAGAGAGGAGAAGGAGGAGGGGAGTCATGTGTCAGTGAGGATTTACCGAAAACCCCTGGCTGACGATGCCTCAGTAGCCACAGGTGCTCTTCCAGTGTGTATGGACCAGCCTAGGGAGGACCAGGGGGGTGAAGAGGGTCTCAGCGAGTCACACGCCTCCAGCACGCTCACCACCATGCAGCTGCAGACGTCCAGCGACGGCGAGGAGAAGACGGTGAGGCTTGAGGACAGGAAGAGGACAGGTTGGAAGGGAATGATGATGACTGGACTTCATGAGCTTTTGAGTGTTGGTGTGTTTTGACGTCACGTCTGCAGGGGACAGCTTCAGCAGTGGTCAGGGGTCAGCACAAGATACACCTGGTGTCAACTTTCTTTAAGGAACCAGAGCTTCCTTATCACACACTCGGTTCATCTCACACATGTTCAACCTTCTGCTCTTATATGAATATTTAAAGATTTGGTTTAGAACAGGAGGAGATAACTGTCTGTAAATGCAGAAACCTTGAGAGAGCCAGACTAACAGAATCTTTTAAAAAAAAGAGTGCATGCAACATATTAGAGAAGATTTTACTGAGATTATACCATTCCTCGATTACATTAACACAAAAGTGTAATTTTCTGAATTCAAGAATAAAAAGTATATAAACAATTACAATTATTTTAATAAAAACATTCTAAATTTGTTGATTGACATCAGCTCCTAACATTTAGTTTTTGAAAATCTTATAACAAGTATATGATGTTAAGTTAATTACTTTCTGTTTTTTTTTAATTGAAATAACGTGTTTTTTAACGTTGATTATTATGGATGTTAAAGACACTAGTAGATTATTCTGATGTGTTCCTAGAACACAGCAGTAAAACAACAACAAAAATCCATTCAGTCTTAGTATAAAACTTCAACAAACAATTACTAAATGTAATGACTTGAATGTTCAGCCCCCAGTGAAAGTTTAAGAATCCGGATGAAATTAAAGGAACAAATTCAGGATGAGTACGAAAGAATCTCTTCATGGAATAACATCAGTTGAAACAACAAAAATGGCTTGTGTAGCCAGAAGGATGGTCATAAAAACTCAAATGAACAAAATGTTGCTTCCCAAGTCGTCAATCTTTTACCACATCATTAAAAAAAAGATCAATGTCTGCTGGTCATATGACTTAAGAGACAACATGAATTGAACTGTAACTGAGGTCTGGTGTCCAGAAGTACAGGGAACTCAACACTTTTGTTTTGAGTCGTTTAATCTTGTTTGAAAAATACTCTGTAAATGTCTCTTAAATGGACTTTAATTCTGCTGCAGTTATTCACAAAGACAGAGAGATCAGACGAAGACGAGCTACATTTCCATCATAGAAAAGATCAGTTACCTTACCATAGATCATCTCCGACACCTTCAGCTCCGCCCACAAAAGCAGCATCATGAGTTTCCTGCAGAGATGCTGGCTAGATTCCGAGTGGCACCGCAGTCGTGGTCGGGTGTGTTATTGCAACCGCCTTAAAGAAAACACCACAACAGAAGAGAAGTTTAATAATGGTCATTTACAGGAACAACGTTTTGTCAAGTGTTTTGGTGGCGGGCCACATCATCAGGCCCCCGGGAGAGCCTCGTTGGCTCCGGGACAGCTGAATCAACCGCCGGGATCAGAGCTGATCCGGACTAAAGCTCTTGATACGTTTGCGCTTCAGCATGCGGCGACAATCGTGGCGTTATTTTTGCCTGAACCGACAAACCTGCACCACAGTTGTTAACAGACGAAAACATTAGAGGTAATAAAACATTGGAGGTTTGGTCTTGAAACTTTTAAGTGGTCTATGTTGCTCGGAGAGAGGGGGGGGGGGTTTAGGGACGACATTGTATTCTTTCAGTGTTGTGAGGGGCCGCCGAGGCAAAAACAAGAAGAAAAAGAGCTTTAATCTAATGAGGAAATTAGAAATAATGAAATAATGGCAAGAACAAGATATTTGTGCTAAGAATTATCAAAAGATGAGCTCAGTTTTAGATTTGATTAGTTTGTGGAACATGAAGTACTTTTGGAAAAGAACAATTAAAAAAGTCCAGGTTAAGCTTAATTAAAAAAAGGACCAAATATAAACATAATTAAAGGTAATTTTTAAATCAGTTCTATAGTTTCGCTCTGACCATATGTGAGCTCTCAAAGGGCTGAAGCTGTAACCAGGTCTGATGAAGCTGAATCATCCTTTAAAAACTCGACTTTTATAGAAAAAACAATTAAACTTCCATTTCTTGTCCAGGTGTTCCAGCAGCACATGATCTTTTTTAATGGGAGCGACTGGAAGACCACCAACATCAAGTGCAGGGTTATGAAAAGAATGGAATTTAATCTCATTAGGGGATGATGTGGAGTAGGTAGGATAAGCGAGTCCAGGGCCAGAAGGATCTCTGGACCACTGAGTTCTCGGATTAAGAAGTGATGCCATGAATCCAAAGTGATCACTTGTTCTCAGATGATCTTTCAAGTCAGTCGTTCATCCGCTCAGAGAGATTTCATTTGGAGCTTCAGGAATGTCTTTTTCGCCAACTTTCCCCAAACGTTCCGTTCAGCAATGTGCCGCTGGAAGGAACCGAACGGGCGAGCGAGGGACAGAGTTCGGCAGCGACAGGGCCAGACTGTAACTGCTGGTGTGACGTGAGCCACGAATTCCATAGAAACAGAGTAAACAGAGCAAGAATGGGTCAGAGAAGAGGGGTGTGGGGGGGGCTGGTGACAGGATGGGACACAGAGGGAGTGAGAGACTCCATCTGGAGCGCAAGAGAGTGAGAAAGTGAGGGAGAGAGGAAGATGGATTGGGAAGGTCGGGTCAGAGGAGGGAGGGAAGCTGGAATGCAGCCAGAAAGAAAAGAGGCCCCGGCTGGACGGACATTCTTATCTCCTTCTGCTGGTCTTTGCCGACGTCCTGCTCCCCTCTGACCCCCTTCACAGAGGTCGTGCAGAGGTCAGATATGAGTAGAGGAGAGGTCAGAAGGTGAAGACACCTGGAGACCACAGTAACTGGAACAATGGATAAACTTGTCGCCATAGCGACCCCTGCTTGTGGAGCAAGAAGCTGAAAAATGTCCGCACCAGATTCGTCACGATGATGAATCCGTAGCCGTAACCCTCTTAGGAAGCCTCTGTTTGGTTGTGCAGGATTCCCACATGGACAGAAACATTCAGGCGGACATGTTTATCAAATACTTCCTGTGTGAGTTTGTTATGCTGGTGGCGTCTCGCTCTCTCACCAGGGCGCTCAGATTCTCTTCAAAGTGCTGAGTCGACACTTGAAAGTTTCTTAATATCAGACGTTCAGTTGAGCATCTGGCGAGGTTATGATGTTTATCTTCTGATAATGATGAGTCAGCTTCATAAAACTCACGTCTCATTTCCTCCCTGTTTCAGATGGACCCGGTGCAGAAGGCCGTGATCAACCACACCTTCGGGGTTCCCCTCATCAAGACCAAACGGCCGGTCATCTCCTGCACCGTCTGCCAGATCCGCTTCAACTCGGAGGTAAACTTCACCTGCTGTGACCAGCAGAGCGGATATTGAACCACATGCTTGGGTCTTGGCAGACGCGGTATTGATGGAATTTGTGTTGTTGCCTCTGACAACAATCGAGTTGTTGGATGTGATATCTCAAACATCTCGTCTGACCTTTCAAGGCTGTGAAGCTGGAGCCAGAACTTTTGTTTACACTCCTTCCCTGTAAGCATTTTGATGAGCTCCGTGTCCTCGTGGAGGTTTTCACACAAACATTCCCGAGCGATGAGAAGACATATTTGATAGTAACACAGATCTGAAGTGAGCCTGCTGTCAACAAGATACTGCTGAGGAGTCATGTGACCTGGGCAGGAAGCAGGGCGTCCTGGTGCTGTTCAAAGTAGAATTTGTTGTTGTTCGGAGAAGCCTTTGTTGTTCTATCAGGATCAATTTAGTGTCAGAATCTCTTGGAGCTGCTTGAACTGTCACTTGTTGTTTCTTTCAGGGGAAAGTTGTCCCGTAGGCACACAAATCTACAAACGCACACACACACACAAACGCAGAGTGACAGATGCACACTCTGAGAAACAGAAAGAGAGAAGACACATTGAAAGACCGCCAAACACACAGAAAGATAGACCCACACACACACAAAGATAGGCACGAAGACACACGCGCCCACACACACATACAAAAAAATACACACACAGACAGGAACACATACACAAAGATAGGCACACACGCGCACACACACAAAGATAGGCACGCATACAAACTCTGGGAAAAAGTAAGAGAGAAGACACACTGAAAGACCGTGAAACACACAGAAAGAAAGACACACGCACAAAGATACACACACACAGATAGGCAAACATACACAAAGATAGGCGCACACACAAAGATAGGAACACATACAAACTCTGAGAAACAGAAAGAGAGAAGACACACTGAAAGACCATCAACCACACAGAAAGAAAGACACATACACACACGCACACACGCACAAACAGATAGGCACACATACACAAAGATAGGCACACATGCACCCGCGTAAAGATAGGCACACACACACATGCACGCGCGTAAAGATAGGCATACATGCACACCGAAAGTAACACATACAGAAAGAAAGATACACAAAGACAGATATAGAGACAATTATAGAAGCATAAACACAACAATAGACACAAACTGACACAGAAAGATACACACACACAAAAAGACAGACTTACACACATACACACAAAGATAAGCACACATTCACACAGAAAGAAAGACTCACAAAGACAGATATAGAGACAATTATAGAGGCATAAACACAACAATAGACACAAACTCACACAGAAAGATACACACACACACACAAAGACAGACTTACACACAAAGATAAGCACACATTCACACAGAAAGAAAGACTCACACCCTCATTCACACACAGAAAAATACACACACACACACACGTAGAAACCAGCAGAGGGAGGAGACAGCTTCTATATTTACTCCTCAGACCTACAATCATAGTCTTGGTGTGGTCGGATCTGCAGGCCTGTAATCTGACGTCTATAAATCCACACACACGCGTGTCCTTCTGCAGCTCGAGTCGCACTTCACATTATTGTGATCATCAGCATCGTGGGCCGTCACAGTATCATTAGAGCTTTAGGAAATACTTTTCCTCTGGCAGCTGTAGACAAACTTACACTCAAAACAACCTGGTGGCTCTACACCGAGTCAATGACTTGTGAGGAGACAATTTAAAGCATCATGTCGGATTTAAACGTGTCTCTCTCTGTGTCTCCTGCACAGTGAACACATGAAAGTTTCGTTCTCCATCTTCATGACCTTGAAGCCGACATTGAGGTCACCTGCGTCACACATCAGATGGGGTGGCGTCTAAACGCCGCCCCTCGTTTCACGCATCATTTTTCATCTTCCGCTCGCTCCACCTGATCTCCGCTGCATTATTTACAGTGTAGAAAGACCTCAAATTTCCTGCCACCGCTTATTATAAGATGCATTCGTCAAGGGCACAGATTAGCCTTCGCTCTGACAGCCCCAGTGCATCTTGGGAAGAAGGGAGAGAGGAGATTTGGAGGGGAATGGAGTGGGGGGGGGGGGTTGCACCCACTCTTCTGGGCGTCCTGTGCGAGTTGCGTTTATGCATAATGACCTCCTCTCTTCTGCTGCATTCGTGACGTCGGCTCGGACACGCTGCATTGAGCGACGTCATGACTGCGGCAGAAGAACAATCTGACCATCGATATCATTCTTTATCCCGTCTTCTCCTCATCGGTGACGTCACCATCAAATCCTGCGTCACTTCCTGTCCATCCTCACGTTCACCTTGACACACGAGTCCCGACGACCTCTCTTTGGTTTGAACTTTGGAAGGGATTAGGGCCGTGTATTAGCATGAATCTGGCTATACGTATTACGATACAATTAATTGTAATACTGTGGTAACAAGGATATATGTTTAGTATTGCCGAGTACTTGACTCTGGTGTTGCAGAATTTACAGACCACATGATTTTTGATGAAGTCTGAAACTGTTTTATTTGTTTTGAAACCAAAATATGTCCAAACATCAGCTATAAAAGCTACTGTAGTCAACTGTATCCTCTCGTTCTCAGTCAACGCTGGGACCTTTGCCTAATTTAATAATTCATTTAGCTTTGGAGGATTTATTAACTGCTGCCGTCTAGCGACCAGAAGCTTAGTTGTAACACAAAAATTATTAAACACTGTGAATACTTGCATGTTAATTGTACATTTTTAATTTGTACACAATTTTTAAACATCTTATTTCATTATCTATTCTGCACTGGCACCATAAAAAAATCTTATGGTACGTTTACAGCACGGTCAATAAAGGTTTCTCATCCTTATTCTAATAAACTATTTGAAAGCCTCGGAAAAATAAAAATTAAAAAAATTATTTTAAGATTTTTTTGTTATCTTAAGTACCCTTAGAAGGGAGTCGTAAAGACAGTGGTTAAAGTAAAAATTGACGGATCAGTGAAAATGAGGGGCCCATAAAAGTTGATCCCATGCTCTCCCTAAACCTTTGTTGTACTACGAGCGCAGTCGCCCACAGACGACTGGATCCAGTTTGTCAGTTTGATTTACAGGAAACATGTCATCTCACAAATAACTCTGGCCTCTGTCTCGGGTTAGTGTGCCAGGAGGTGCAGCATTCCAGACCGCAGCCACACAAGTGGGCTTTACAACCTTTCCACGCTTGTCGTCAGCGTCACATCAGAGTTTCTTAAGTTAAGTTTTGAGTCCTTTCTCCAGGAGTAATGTTTTGACCAGAATGTCAATCCACTGAATAATTGTTCCCTGCAGTTTATTTACACATCTTAAAAAAAGGGGAACGTAATAAAATGGTTACAATTAAATAAAAAATAGTTCTTAATACCATTTCAATATTAAACAGCACTGAATAATTAATTTAATTTTTTCTTTAAAGGTTTATATTTTAATATTTAATATTTATTTTTCAATTCATTCATTTTAATCAACATATAAAAAACAATTATTCACACCGTTCGTTCATTTCCGTGTTGCAATTACATTTCTGGCCGTTAGATGGCACCAGTCATTACGTACTCCAAGTTAAAGAACAATAAAAATCCTGCAAGATCCCGGTGACGCAAAGGTCCCAGCAGTGACTGAGGACAAGAGGATACAGTTGACTTCAGCAGCTTTTAAAGCTGATGTTTGGACATGTTTTGGTTTCAAAAAAAATGAAAGCAGTTTCGACTTCGTCAAGAGTCATGTGGTCTGTAAATTCGGCAACACCAGAGTCAAGTACTCGACAATACTACAAATATATCCTTGTTACTACAGTATCACAATATAACACGATATATATAAGTCTATCGTTATCATGAAACGTATCATACCGACAGATTCTTGATATTGTACAGTCATAATGTTTTATCTTGTGGGATGATATTAAACAGCACTTAGTACTCGATAATACTACAAATATATCCTTGTTACTACAGTATCACAATATAACACGATGTATATAAGTCTATCGTTATCATGAAACGTATCATACCGACAGATTCTTGATATTGTACAGTCATAATGTTTTATCTTGTGGGATGATATTAAACAGCACTTAGTACTCGACAATACTACAAATATATCCTTGTTACTATAGTATCACAATTTATCGCAACATAGCAGTTTTTTGAGTCTGTATCGTATGCAAATATATTCCCAAAACAGTACTTGGGAATTGTGTAAGATCAGAGCCACCAGTAGCTGAGGAGTATAATGACTTGTCACATGACACAAGATTTGATCTCCTCCGTCTAGACAAACATCACGCAGATGTTCTGCTAGTTACTCATGAATGTCCAGTTGTTATTGACTTGCCACGTTTGTTTACTCCTGCGCAAACAGCAGCAGAAGACAAACACCTCCTGAAATAAATGGGCTCCATGCTCCTGCCAGAAGGCTCGTGGAATTCAATTTGCCTCACAAAGCTTCTGGTGGAATGTCGTTATCATAACAGGCCATTGAGGGTTTGCAGCCAGACGTGAATGTAGATTTATATCGCTCACGCACCAAAACAATCTGCCCGCGAGCCTCCTAAAGTGACTTCGGCATCCCTGACTTCACCAGCGTCCAATCACGGCGCACACAGAGACGACATGCATGTGGAGGGCTCAGCAGTCATGTGTGTTCGAACAGGTCCTCCAGATTACGGGTCATCCCTCTGATCCTGGGTTTAACCCCTGTCTGCATGTCATCCAGCGTGACTGAGCGGTGAAGCCGGAGACGGGAAAAGTCGTAGATGTGCTCGTTTGAAGCGTCACACCGTAGAAGGAAAAATCCATCTCTTTAACTGTGACTGATGAGAGGACTCGGAACGATCCCCGAGGCTCAATTGGTGAAGTCAGATTATTAATTTGATGAGGAATGAGTCGTCGTTTGAACTCTACACGGGCGAGTTTCAACATCTGCTCCGTGTAGAGCCACGACAGATCTTTGTGTTTGCTGGAGAACTATGAGGTTTCCTGGACTCTCCAGTTGTGTATCTGACAGTCAATAACTGTCCCCTGAGCTCACTGAGGGTTTATTCTGGAAGCAGAAGTCAAGTGTTGATGTTCCGGGGACAGCTCTGAGGTACGACCTGGACGTCTGTAGGCTGTGTCCGTGTTTCGTTTGGTCCGTTCATAGCTGTTGTCGTACTGCGCTCCAGGGACTAGTAAAGTTGTCAGAACCGTGAACGTTTATTTAAATACAGAGGAGCCATGTTTGCCGGAGATGTGGGAGGCTGTGTCTTTTCAAATAACGTTTCCCATTCCTGTGATCCATTTATCCGTCCACTGTAAGCTCCCGGCTGTCCCTGGCGCCGCCGAGCTGAAATATGTAACATGTGATTAAAGCGGCATGTGTTTGGCGTGTGTTGGAGCCGCGATGTAAACATGTCTTCTCTGCTGCTGCTGCTCCACAGAGTCAGGCCGAAGCCCACTACAAAGGGAACCGTCACGCCAGGAGAGTCAAAGGCATCGAGACGTCCAAGAGTCGCCCTCAGGAGGGGGACAAGCCTCAGACTGTGACCCCAACCGCCTCCCCGTCCCCACCTGCTGCTCCCGGTTCCGATTGCGAGCTCGGGAAAACAGGTGAGACCGCAGGGAACCTCCCCAGGGAACCACAAAAGAAAATAATCAATGACATGCATTTTTGGCTGGAGAGGAAATGAGATGTAAAATTGTCAAAATAACTCTTTGGATGATCTCAGAGGATAAAACCTTCCTTTTTGTTTGTTTGGGCTTATTCAGTTCTGGTCTTTATTTAAAATGGATAGTTCATCCAAAATTCAAATTTCACATGTCAACTAAGGGTTAGGATTATTTTCAGAGTAATCTGTTCCTTTTTTGAGTTACAGGCTAAAATGCTTGTCTATATGGAGGTCGCGACCAGAGCCTAATTTACTTCATCCAAAAGGACACCAAAAAACATCCAAATACCTCCACACTTCTCGTCTGTAACGTCCCTAATGTAAAGAAGCTCCGTCATGAGATATTGTTCACTACAAAAGCAACATTATAGAGGAGCAGTATGGAGGTATTTGGATGTTTTTAAGTGTGTTTTTTTGTATGAAGATTAAGACGAAGACAACTGAGCTCCCGTCACTTCATTAAAATGGACATAAGTTTATGCAAGTAACTCCAAAAAGACACAAATTAGTAATCCCAACTCTTCCACACGAAGTTGAGTGACGCTGGAAGGCAACAGGCCTTCATTTCTCAGTGTAAAATGATTAGCCAAAGATTGTCGCCACATGATTTCAAGTCACAATCATTATGGGTGAGAGACAAAATGTATGGTTTCCTTCGTGATTCGCTTGGGTCACCATGATCTGGACTTTATTGTACCCGTTGTCAGCCGCCTTGAAGTGAGAAAAGAAAAGGCAATAGTAGTGGTTCCCAGTGGAAATTAGGAGGTGAGGAGTTTTCTAATGTTGCTGGGGAATAAGGGTGTCCAGGGAGCGACTGAAAATAATTTGGAAAGCGTCTGTGGTTTTTCCCGAGATTGACAAGCTAGACACAACACAAAAGGTGCTGCTTTAGCGAGAAGATATGACATCACCCTCGAAACACACAACAGTGAAGTACAACTTTAGACAGTCGGGGCTTTGTCCTGAGGTCCAGTGACATCATCAGATAAGGCTGACTTTTTTTGGATGCCATCACGTCTTCTTGCAGTCTACGATGAGGCTGTGTTGACTTTTGTCGGCTGGATTTCTTAAACAACAGACCACTCCAGAATTAAAGTTGAATCAAAACATAAAACAAAGTGGGATGATTCATTCTTGAAGCTACTACTGGGTGGTTTTTCTACCACCAGTTGACCATACTCTGGAGATGAAGGATGGAAGCACATCCATTAACTCTCTCTCTCTCTCCCTCTCCCTATCCCAGCGTCCACTAATAGATAAGTGGATAAAACTGAATGCCATGTCCGTACGAAGGATGACCTTTGATTAATGTTTCTTGGCAGCTGTGCGGGTCCGTGCTGCTGGAGCGGCAATAAATCCCAAAATAATCCTCGGCATTATTAGCTCACTTTTTCCATAGTCCTACCTGGTCCTGTGACATGTGAAATTTGTCGGGTAAACGTGAACAAATGTTATCGTTTCCGTGGGACTTCCTCATTACGGTGGTAGAGTGCAGAAATCATACTTGCAAAAACAGTTGTGAAGGTGACTTTGTGCCCCCCAAAAAAAGTCCAAGTCCTCCAAGGAAGTAAATATGGATCTGATTTTAATTATACCGAAGTCTTGCCAGTACTATCCAAGTTGGTTCAGACGCAGACTTTGACCACAAAGTCCTTCGGCGCTCTTCTTCTCTCTCACTTTGCTTTGCCCTGTGTTGACATTTAAACACGAGGCAGGACCCATGCTGCCATGATTTTGGTGACACTTTAAATGTTTCCAAGTATAAACAGGACGCTTGAACATCTGAAAGTGTTTCCAGTGAAAAATCAATCCCAGACTGTCGACCATATATCTGGCAGCAACAAATTAAATGACATCCTTCTAAAACGTGTTCATGTGAAAGGTTCAGATCTTGTGTGTAGTCCATCAAACTTTTAATAAACTCGATAAAGTAAGGAGATTTATAACACAAAGTTAATTCAGCAGGAGTGACCCATTATAAATCTTAACTAAATATTAAATCTAACTATGTATTAAGTGGATGTAAAATCATAGTTTGAATTCCAATCGTGTCTTTAAATGGTTTGACACAAAATTGAGACTTTTCACAGGCAGTCAAGGGAAAGGAAAAAGTATTTAACTTGGTGGGTCGACTTTGAAGATTCTATCACTCACATGCTCTTGTTAGAAAGTGCAGTACGATCATATATTATTGAAATGTTTATCTGGTTCAATAGTACATTTTCATGACAGAGACTGTCTACCGACTCTGGACATGCCTGATTTAAAGCTGAGAACCAAAGTGGGATAAATCCAAGCCTCACTAGAACGTTCAAAACAACAGCTGCTCATCCAGATCTCAACCATCGGTTCACAATGATCCGGCAACTTTAGTAGGAACGCTCTTAAAAGCAGAAGGGGGGAAAAAAAGAAGGTTTTAAATCCTCTGGAAACAAGGACTCCACAATTAGGAGTCCACCCTGCAGTTTTGGCTCTTCAAGACACACAGGACCACGTCAGTCCGCCCAGAACAGGATCTGAAAAACGTCAACATTCCCATCCAGTTCTATTTTAGGTGAACCTTTTACTGTGTCTTCTATTCTTGCTGGTTCGTTGTATGCTCTCGGTCCCCAGAGTGGTTCTGGTACGTGAACTGATCCGTTCAGCTGTGAGAGCCTGGACCGGGGGTGTTTGGAAGGAGGATGCTTTTGAGCATCATGGGGTCAGAGTAAGGCCACTAAGACTTCTTTTTTTTACCAACTTTAGTTTTCTTCTCACCTTGTTTATTTTTTTATTTCTCTGAATATTGCCTTCTATTTGACGCTCAACATTTTCAAAATAAATTTAAACCACTCTGGCCTTACCTTCTTATGCGCAGTGGTTCGTGAGACCCCACAGTTGACACCTGGACATCCTGGTCTGTACACGTCATCTTCATCGTCACCTCTGAAGAGAAGCCTGTGTGACAACGGTTAGCATTAGCAACGTTAGCTTGCATTACTAAACTTTTTTTTTCTCGCACAATTTGTAGCTATAAAATACTTCGTCACTTACATAGAATGATCCACGCTAAAAAAAAAAAAAAAGAGACTGAAGTGGCTTCTTAAAATGACTAGGGAAAAACTAAATTGCGTATCATCCCTCTTACTGAAAACTAAAAGTCACTTACACTTGACCCGGAAAAACAATGAACTTCCGGGTCATGGTCATCGATTAAAAAATTAAAAAATATTTAATTAAAAAAACAATCATAACACAAAATCCTACATTAAAACGTTGTTATTCTTTATATTGTTAATTTAAAAAAAAAATATTACACTCTTTTTATTATACATTTTATTGGGTAAACATATAACAAGTTAAGGTTATTTTATATAAATAAATAGCTGACTATAACATGACATAAAATGAAATAATTCAATGTTAATTAAAAGAATGTGTTATCAGTAAAACTAAATACAAGCTTCAGTAATAATAATAACAATAATAAGCAATAACACTAAATAACATCATCTGCTCTTCTTGGTTTCCTCCCAGAAGCGAACTCAATCGGTCTGAGTTCCAGAACCTCTTCCTCAGGTGCTAACAAACCACGGGACAATAGAAGCGGCTGTCAGTCATCTCTTCACCTCTGTGACAAATTGTCTCTGGCTGTGTGAGAGTGCGAGCTCTCCGTCTTTACAGGGTCTTTTTATAGTGTTTGCAAAGTCCCACGGAGTCTAAAGGTCCGTTAGCCGGGACGCAGCGTTACCGCTTTGATCGCCTCTCATTAAACTATCAGATGCACCCAGTCCTGGCGCTCGTGAACCCGACACCAAAGGTCAATCACCCAACATTACTGGATCTCTTGTTCATCTTGCAGGTCATGAGTTTTATGACCATGGGTTTCGTGGTCTCTGGCCTTTTGTCATTTGGGGGATTTTGCCCCCCGTGGGACGGGGGTTTTGGGCCCGGCATGTGGTGATGGAGAGGCAGCTGTTTACTCGGAGGGGTTGGGTTGGATACGCCCTCTCTTCTGGAGCGGCGGTCGAACCACCTTCTCGCCCTGATATTGAGTCTTGAGACCCACCTGGGCGTGTACCAAGTCAAGGACAATTAGACTGGTGACGTGTGTGTGTGTGTGTGCGTTGCATGACTACGAGCCGACTCTTGTTTTCAAACCCACTCTGGCTTGAGATGATATTTCTCGTGTTTCACTCTCTGCTTGACTGTAAATTAAATTTCCCGAGGAAATCTTTGTAGCCTGAGGTCATGAAAACACGACGAGTCAAGAGATTCAACAACATTTCTGAAGCGTTCATGTTCCTGTGACTCAGAGTTGGGATGCAGGCCAGACTGGAGGGAGAGAAAAAAAAAAAAAAAAAAACCCCGCCTGCATTATGAATGAGGTTTGGCTCTGGGACGGCCGGCGTTGAGTTTCGCTGCTCATCAATCATTGAGACCCGGGCGCTACAGTGACCCGCGGGTCGCTCTTCCCAACACGTGGTACTTGTGGGACACGTCGACACACCTGACCAGGTCGCAGCACACTGTGAAGTCCACCTGGGGTGCACGTGTGCGACCATTATCATGCTCGTTGATGGATTAACTGGTTGGAGCTGCCAGTTTTGCTTTTAGTCCATAGGTAAACTTTTGCCAAATACTCATAAAAAAAGCTCTCTGCTGCCCCCTGTTGGACTGTGTGCAAATGAGAAAAGTTGAGGGTTCAGCACCAGGATTTTCCCTGCCTCTGTTCATGAGCAAAATGTTGGTTCAGGCAATATTTGAGGTACGAACATCTGTCTGGTGAAGTATTCATCCGCTGTGTAAGTAAATGTACTCAATGAAATATCGCAATATTTTTATTTATGATACTGTATCGAGATTCAACATTAATGTATCAATGTTTTCAATGAATTTATTCAGGCTTTTAAATTATATTACATTTTTATAACAGTTCTTCTATGGTTAATATTTCAATAAAGTGTGTATAAAATAAAATCATTCGATTTTTTTTTAATTCACCATGAAAATGCAAATATTAACAGCATTTGTTCATTTTTTTTGTTGCAATTAAACTTCCAGACACTAGATGGCAGCAGTCATTAGGGCTAAAGTAACAATGAAATCCTGCGAGATCTAGGTGATAACTGAGGACGAGAGGATACAGTCGACTCCAGCCTTGTTTGGACATTTGGTTTGAAAACAAATGAAAGCAGTTACGACTTTGTCAAGAGTCATGTGGTCTGTAAATTCTACAACAGGGTCAAGTACTCGACAATACTACACATAAATCCTACAGTATATCGTTGACACTGTATGGTGATACTTGTCGTCAGATTCTTTCCAATACACACCCCTAGTAAGGACCGGAGAACCTCAGGGCTCTGAGTTTGTCCCTCAAATGTCTTTGTTTGGCTCTGGTTCTGGACTTGCAGTGCTACGAGGTTCGCGGGGTGAAGATCCCCATATTTTCGTTTCAACACAAATGAAAGCAGTTACGACTTTGTCAAGAGTCACGTGGTCTGTAAATTCTGCAACGCCAGAGTCAAGTCCTCGACAATACTACCCATATATACTTGTTCCTACAGTATCACAATATATCTTAATGTTGTCCCTGTATTATGATACTTATTGTATCACCAGATTCTCACCAATACACAGCACTAGTCTTCATCAAGGTTCTGAAAAAATATCGTTACCAAGTTCAAGCATCAGTGTCGGATTAAAAGGATGGACGAGGCAGAGATGAAGAGCGGAGACACGCTCACCTCAATACCCACAAATGTGATTTTAAAGACGGTAAAAGTGTTTTACGACCTCTTCAGTTTATGACACGGGCCATAAAACCGATTACAAGCCGGACTGTCGGCCAAGACTGCGAGCTTCGCGTCGCCATTAACCACGAACCTACACTGTGATTTGGGAAAGCTTTAAAGGGTTTTATTTTGAAACATTCTCTCCGGCAGCTGTTGAAGGGAGACTATTCCTCGCGTGGGCGCTCCCTCCCGAGTCGAATATCATGCATAGCTTTAATTTCCTGAGGAGGATTATGGGGCTGTGCCACAACACTGGACCTGTTACACATCTGGACCCGGTTATCTTTCTCTGCTGACCCCTGTCAGGGAAGTCAGATCCTCTGTGTTGGGCCTGGGTGATCTTGGAGGGTCAGGGACCAGGAGGAAGGGATGGACTACCCGTATAGAAGTATATCAGTGTCATCAGAATATGTTGGATTTAACTTTTTTTTAATTAAAATGCTTTAGTTTTTAAAGCATTTAATTGTTTTTTAATAATTGAATTCAATAATATCTTAATTGAAAGGTACAATTTGTTTCTAACAAATCATTTTATTCTATAATTTGCAAATTAAAAGTTTTTTTTAATTATTTAAATTAACATTTTTCTTTACACATAGTTTTATATTCTAATTCCAATATTACAAGTTCCTTTTGTGGCCTTTTAAATATAATTTAAAATGTTGATGTAAGGTTTTCAAAATGATATATTGGTTTTAAAAGACTATAATTAAAAAATAAAATCGGATTTAGAAAATGTATTTTTTTTAATTATATCATTTTTGAACAAATTTGGAAAATTTTAAAGTAAAGAAAATGTTTTTTTAAATGCATTCATGCAACTTTTATATATAAAACTACTGAAATAAGTTCTTAAAAAATGATTCAATGCTTTGAAAAATGTCAATTAAAAAACGTTTAAACATTTGAAATGTTAAATGCAATCACTCTATATTCTGAAGGTACTGATCTACTGCCATAAACCCCAGATGACCGATTTCATGATCGATCAAGATCATTTCTGAGACAGGAATGTTGACCAAGTCAACCCGTTTAAGTTTGACTTGTCAGATACTCGCCAGCAGAGCAAAGTTCCAAGACTGCGAATGGAACCTCTGAGAGAACTTTTGAGTGTCGGCCAAACTGTTCTCCAGGTATTTGACAAATAGTCGATTGTTATCGCCGCCACATGTAGAACTTCTCTGAGGTCCGATAATAGAACAGAATGTGTCTTTGACTTGTTTTTTTAAAAAAAAAATCTGGCTAACGTTCCCGGTTGTAATTCCCGATACAAAGTCAATCAGTAAGTTTTGGAAACTTGAGTTCCTCCACAATCAGTGTGTTTAGAGCGAGAACAAAGAATGTTTTTGGAGTCGCACAAAGTTTATTTCCAAAGGGGGTGATCCAATGTAGGCGGCACCAACACACTTTTAGTCATTAGGTCTTTCTCAAGCTAACGCTACCTTTAGCTTCTACATTTAATATTACCACATGAGTCATTTGAGCTGTCCACATACATACATATTATATTTTGACATACAGTACACATGATTCATTAAGTCTGTAGGATTCATTAATGTCTGTAGGATTCATTAACGTCTGCAGGATTCACCAAAGTCTGTAGGATTCATTAACGTCTGCAGGATTCATGAACGTCTGTAGTATTCATGAATGTCTGCAGGATTCATGAACGTCTGTAGTATTCATGAATGTCTGCAGGATTCATGAACGTCTGTAGTATTCATGAATGTCTGCAGGATTCATGAACGTCTGTGGGATTCATTGACATCTGTAGGATTCATGAAAGTCTGCAGGATTCATGAAAGTATGCAGGATTCACAAAAGTCTGTAGGATTCATGAACGTCTGTAGTATTCATGAATGTCTGCAGGATTCATGAACGTCTGTGGGATTCATTGACATCTGTAGGATTCATGAAAGTATGCAGGATTCACAAAAGTCTGTAGGATTCATTGACGTCTGTAGGATTCATGAAGTCTGTAGGATTAATGAAAGCATGTAGGATTCATGAACGTCTGTAGGATTCATGAAATTCTACAGGATTCATGAAAGTCTGTAGGATTCATTAAGGTCTGTAGGATTCATGAAAGCCTGTAGTAATTATTGATGTCTGTAGGATTCATGTAGTCTGTAGGATTCGTGAACGTCTGTAGGATTCATGAATGTCTGCAGGATTCATGAACGTCTGTAGGATTCGTTGACGTCTGTAGGATTCATGAAAGTCTGCAGGATTCATGAAAGTATGCAGGATTCACGAAAGTCTGTAGGATTCATTGACGTCTGTAGGATTCATGAAAGCCTGTAGTAATTATTGACGTCTGTAGGATTCATGTAGTCTGTAGGATTCGTGAACGTCTGTAGGATTCATGAATGTCTGCAGGATTCATGAACGTCTGTAGGATTCGTTGACGTCTGTAGGATTCATGAAAGTCTGCAGGATTCATGAAAGTATGCAGGATTCACGAAAGTCTGTAGTAATTATTGACGTCTGTAGGATTCATGTAGTCTGTAGGATTCGTGAACGTCTGTAGGATTCATGAACGTCTGTAGGATTCATGAAATTCTACAGCATTCATGAAAGTCTGTAGGATTCATTAATGTCTGTAGGATTCATGAAAGCCTGTAGTAATTATTGACGTCTGTAGGATTCATGTAGTCTGTAGTATTCGTGAACGTCTGTAGGATTCATGAACGTCTGTAGGATTCATGAAATTCTATGGGATTCATGAAAGCCTGTAGGATTCATTAATGTCTGTAGGATTCATGAAATTCTACAGGATTCCTTAAGTCTGTAGGATTCATGAAAGATAACAAAAACTACAATAATTTAAATAAAATATTTAAAAAAAGAAATACTATAATAATAAATGACTACAAAAACTACAATAATTAAAATAAAATATTTAAAAAAGAAATACTATAATAATAAATGACTACAAAAACTACAATAATTAAAATAAAATATTTAAAAAAGAAATAATATATTATAATAAATGATAACAAAAACACACAATAATTAAAATAAAATATTTAAAAAAGAAATACTATAATAATAAATGATAACAAAAACACACAATAATAAATAAGCTACAATAAACATTAGCAAAAAACAATAAACCCAAATACATTTTTAATGCACACACTACAGTACAGAAGTGGCAGGTAATACTTATATATATATATATATATATATATATATATATATATATTTTTATAATAGTTTGTGATAGTTGTGAAAGAAAAAAGGAGCGACAGAATCTCCCCTTCCTGCAGCATGGGTGTATGGTTAGCACAGTTAGCATCTTAGCCTAGTTGAGCTTCAGCTTCTCACTGGTTTGATTCTAAATGTGCTGCAGATGTTTCAGGCGAGGAGCCAGTGTCTATAAATAGGAAGGTGAGGTTTTCACACTGCGAAGTGCACTGAGACCCGTCGAGGCCTTTGGGTCGACACACAGAGTCTCCCCGACCCGCTGCTCTCGCTCACATCTGCTCGACTCTGCAGCCGAGAGTTCCAGCGAAGAGAAAAGACGGGAATGTTATTTTCGGTCCAGAAAAAGTGGAAACACTGATGACTTTATTACATCATAGCACTCAGAGTCTCAGGTTGGGATCTGGAGGACGACTCGAGAATCTGAAAATGGGAAACTAAAGGGTGGAATATCTGAAGTTGTGGTGGGAGAGTTTGGGGGTCCACACCCAGATTCAGGGTCTCCTACTCAGACACACCCTCCGCTGGCGAATACCAGAGTCGTGTGTGTGTGTGTGTGCGTTTAATCATGAACACGTGTGTTTGTATGTCGGAGCATGTCCACGAATAGAGGCTGGAGGGAGGGGGGATAAGGGGGACGGGGTTTGGGGGGGCTCAGTCCTAATGATGTTGTCTTTGGAAGGGTCTCTGCTCTGTTGCCGTTTGAGCCAAAACAGCCAAGAACAACAGCAGCAGGTGCTGGACGGACCCTCACCGTGGAGACCACATCAGATGAAGTGACTCACTTCACAGTAAATGAAACTTGATCACACCCTTTCATGTGAGAACCATCACAGAACTTATGGTTTTTATTTAAGTGATTGTGGTTCTGTTTCTTTTTATCTTATTTTATTATCGCCAGCAGGGGGCGCAGTTCTGCTCCAGAGAAGCTTAGACTGTTACTCGTTAGCTTATCTGCAGGAACAAAAGTTTCTCTCGTCACTTTCCTGGAAGTTCTTTCCTCCCGCCAGAGCGGCTGGACGGTCCACTGACCTCCTCCTGAACCAGGAGGTTCTGGTTCTGGTTTCAGTCTTTATTGCTGGAATCCTTTTTCTTTTTTTCCTCCCTTTTCATTGAACATCACTGTCTCTGTTTTCCTTCTAGATGATCTTCCTCCGCTGTCACATTTGAACGAGACCCTGCTGGCCCCGGGGCCCCTCCCGCCCCTGACCACGCCGCCCACCCCGCCCATGGACTCGCCCGCTCCCTCCACCCTACTGCCCGACCAGGCGTCCTCGGCGGCCCCCCAGGACTGCGCCTCTCCGGGCTGCCAGGATTTGGGCAGTGGACCCCCGGGGTCAGGGGGCGGCGGCCCCCCGGCGGCCTCCAGCAGCCCCCCCAGCCCGGAGACGGAGGAGGACAAGGCCAAGAAGTTGCTCTACTGCTCGCTGTGCAAGGTGGCCGTCAACTCCTTATCCCAGCTGGAGGCCCACAACAAAGGTGAGTCTGGTTCTGCGACGACATCGAAGAACCCAGAGAAGTTCTATGAAGGTATCCGGGTCAACAGAATGTTGAATGAGTCTTTTTTAAGCTTGAATTTTTGTTGATTTAATAATTGAATTCAATAATAATAACATTATATTTAAAAATGAAAATAATAAAGGACCCAAAACAGAACCTTGAGGGACTCCACACAACAGATCCTTTCACTAAGTCTGTCTATGTAGTGACGACAGACTGAAACTTCTCATGGATAAAGCGCTTCCAGTCAGGAATCTGAGAGGTTCTGATCCTAATAACGTTGATAACTGATCCGCCTGATCTCAGTGACCTCAGTGAACTCAGCAAGGTTCTGATGTGGGTTGAGTTCCGCCTCCACATCTTCACACAATTAAACACAACAGGAGTCGTAAAGAGACTCTCACTTATCTTGAGAAACCGTTTAATAACTGACAGAGTCAAACATATGAGCGACTCTGTTATGACTCGTTTAAGATCCAGAACATGGACTCACTTCTAGAAGAACCTCTGGTGATCACGAGCAGGCGTGAAACAGATCCTCCCTCCAAGGGGTCGCCACGAGTGGAAGCAGATGAACGTGAGAGAAACAAGATCAAGTCCATCACTTTGAATCTGTGTCAGGAAACATGAGAGAAGGTTCAGGATCAGCAGCATGTGTGGAGCAGACCAGAGAGAAGAAGAAGAAACGTTACGTAATCTCTGCGAGAGTTTGGATGACAGTGTTTGGAAGTGAATCAGTGACACTAGAATATTGTTGGAATTTAACGCTTGACTATTTTCAACCTCATCTTTTCATTGTTTTCTTCAGATTCAAGTATATAAAGGTTGATTTGTTTTGTCTTTTTAAAGTAACTTCAAAATATACGTTATTTTATTGAAAATAAATATATATATATAAATATTGGTGTAATATTCAATAGTATTGAATTCAAAAGGGTACTAATTCCAAACTTCCAAACTTTTTTCAAAATGATTAGTATACTAGTAAAAAAAAAACAGTTTTAACCTTAAAATTATTATAACAAACTATTGATCTAAATTATATAAAAGGATTTCAAAGCTTAATATGTATCCAAAAATGCAATATTATTTTTAATGTAATTTAAGTTAAATTAAGATTTTTTATACAATTATTTTATTTTCAATGTTAGTATAAAGTGTCCGTATTTTTAATATTGAATTAAAAAGTCCTCTCATTAAATAATATTGAAATTAGAAAACTTATTTTGAAATGATTTGAATAACAATATCAAACTACATGTGTAAGAAAAAAACATTAATGTCGGCACTATTTTACCGAGATTATATTAAAGGATATAAATAAATAAAAAAGTATTTTTTAATCATTGAAATTCGAATATAACGACACTGATATACTGTCATAAAAGTGTGTGTCAAGAGTCACACAGGCTCTTCCGGACATTAAAACTCTCATTTTTTTGGAAGAAGAAAACCAGAGTTTGATGAATGACGGTGAAAAATATAGATAGGCAGCACTGGTGAGTTCACTGAGAGGGAGTGAGACAAATAGTTGTAAAACAAGTGTTGAGGGAGTGTTCATTGAGCTATGACGCGAGTTTGAAAGTGATTTTATTTGAGTTAAAAGAGTATTTGTTCAGTGTAGTTTTACATTTTGAGTCAAAACTTCGTGAAATATATTAAGTTTAGTTATAATTCAGGAATGTTTCAAGTCCTACCAGAGCAGCTACAAACACCTGGATCCTGAAAGTTTAAGTGAAAAGTTTGCTCTTGTGAAAATGTCAAATAGATAATAATACACAATTGTTCATGTTTATTTAGTTGTTAGAAACTCTTTTAAACGTCAATCTTGACCGACATCTGCTCGACATCTGAGTCATGTTGGGGTCAAACGACAGTCACACGGTACGGCGAGACTCTGCTGGCCTCTAGTGGTTAAAAGAGGAAACTACAACAACAATTATTATTATTTCTTTAACTCAGTCATTATGTTAGGGCCACCTAAACAGCCCCCCCTCGTGGCGTGTATCCGGTCTGCAGTGGTCAGTAGCTGCCAAGCTAGAGCAGTGCGTCCCGGGGGCCACAAGCGGCCCTTTGACTGTATTTATGTGGCCCTCATGAGGTCGTGTAGAAACTTTTATTTTGAATTTATTTTGAATTATTCATTATTAGTTTCTAATGTGAGGACACAGTGTTTGTTTTAGGATTTTTGTTTTGTATTTATTGCCACTTCAAACATATTTTAGTGGAAATACATTTATATTAGAAAACAAAGTGCTTTTTATATCTGATAAAAAAAAAAATGATGGAAAAAACATTATAATTTAGTGTACTTTGATCAGTTTTATTAGTAAATTTCCAACTTTTTGCTCCTAAATGTTTTCTTTTTGTCCCCATCAGAACAGCTACTGTATAAAATGTCCTCCACTGATGCAAATAGTTCTGGTTTGAGCCAGATAAGAACTCATTATAATCTTGACTCGTCCTTATCTAGTGATGCACACTCTTAACGTAGTAAATAATGTCCAACAATATGGCTGACGTGTGTGTGTTTGTGTGTGTGTGTGTGTGCAGGAACCAAACACAAAACCATCTTAGAGGCTCGGAGCGGACTCGGGCCCATCAAGGCTTACCCTCGTCTGGGCCCCAAACCCAGCGGGGAGCAGGCGGGGGGCCCGGTGGACCCCAACACTCAGGAAAGAACCTTCCACTGTGAGATCTGCAACGTGCGGGTCAACTCTGAGCAGCAACTCAAACAGGTGCAGGTCCTTCTCTTGTCGCGTGGGTTTGAGGCGGTTCTGACCCGAACACGTGTGTCTCCGTCTGTCCTCCAGCACATATCAAGTCGAAGACACCGGGACGGCATGGCGGGGAAACCCAACCCCCTCCTGAGCAGACACAAGAAGCACAGAGGCGCCGACCTGGCGGTAAATATGACGTCACTTCCTGTCTCTCAACTCGATGATGCGTTCAAGTGCATGTTTTAAACCCTCGTGATGACCTGTCGTTTCCAGTCCACGCTGTCGTTCTCCAAGGATCTCACCAAAGTTTTGGGCGCCGGCTTGTTGCCGAACCCGCTGGCCGTCGCCGCGGCGATGGCGGCCGCAGCTTCCTCCAACCACCTGGCGCTCCGGGCCCCGGCCCACCACCACCACCACCACCCGCACCTGCTGACCGGCCCCGCCCTCAGCCACGCCCTCCTGAGACCCGCGCCCGGGCCCATCCGCACCACCCACGGACCCATCCTCTTCTCCCCGTACTGACCTTGAAGCACACTGTGAAGAAGACATTTGGATCAGAAGACTGAGACCAGTAGAATAAGTGTCGTCCCCCCTTTACATCACCCCCCGCCCCCCACTGGTCCCCCCGTAGATCAATGTTCCTCTCGTCCTGCATCTCAACAGAGTCACGATCCGCTTCACTGTCACGACTCCAGCGTCTCCTCCGTGGCAGGCGGAGGATGCTGGTTCAACTCCCCGAGAGGTGAGGGCTGGTGCGGGCGCCCCGGGGCGAGCCCGTCCACCTGCATCGGCGTCAGACGAAGAAGCGGAAGAGGAGGAGTCGCCGGAGGGTCGAGGCAGTCCTGATCTATGATCATCCCATTGATGACTCTGTGGGGTCAAAGTTCAAACACGGTCCAGACACGATGAGACGCGACAAGTCACAGAATAAACTTTCACCGTTTTCCATGTTAATGTACGTCAGGATATTGAACGGTTGAAGAAAAGTTATTTTTATAAACCTTTTATTTTTAGTTAATTACATTTGATCTTATCTATATTAAAAGGTTGAATTATTTGGTTCCGTTTTGAATAATTGAATTAAAAGTTAACAATGAAAGGTTTGAAATTATAACTAACTTAAAAATAAAATTGACTGTTTCAAATAAAAATAAATATTAAATGTTTGTATAAAACTGCCATTATTTTTTATGTTTAAAGTATTACAAAATATTAAAATTATTTTTTTTAGTATTTTAGATTTATTGGAATTCGAATATATAAGTATGATTATATGAAAAGAATGTTGGATTATAAAAATCTATTATTTAAGTTTATTTATTTATTACTAATGGAGCTTTATATTCTTAAATCGAACAATCTAAATATTATATCTTAAATTATCTAATTTGTAGACTTTTATATTCAATATAAAATGTGTAAAAATCAATCATTTTGAAAGTATTCGATTTTTTTTAAACTACTTTATTTAAAAGAAAAAACAAATAATCAATTAAATTATTCAATAAAACAATGTAATACTTTTTTTTAAATAGAAAAAAGTAAGTTTCAACATTTAAAAAAAGTAAAACTCAACCATTCAATATTCCAATGACATTCTGCCATCATCATAAAACTTCCTGTTACAGTGAAAAACGATGTTTCATCGATGAACTCAAAACTCACCTCAGAATGAAGATGTACTTTCTGAAGGCAGCTCGGTTCTGGTCCATCTCCTCCTCACCAGCCCGGACCTGACGGGGAGACGAGGACACGCGAGAGGAACGAACACGCCAACAACATGGACGCCACACTGACGTGACAGTGGACGCGGAACTCGCCTCACGACTGAAAGCCATGAATCAAAACCACCGTTCGTTTCCTCACAGAACGAGCGCTTTGTTCGAAGCCGGCGTGACGCCATGATGTTCTTGAGGAACTCTGGGCGACGACAGCATCTCGTCGACGACTTGAAAACAATCAACTTTGCTCTGGATGGAAGTTCACTCCGTCCTGGAGAAAGACTGGAGTTTAAATGTCTTATTTTCTTGTTGGAACTATTTTGTTTCCAGGACGACCGTTTCTGTTCTTCCGTCAGGAGTCGAAGCCTTTCTTTGTGTTCAGTGAAGACGAGTCGCTCAGTCCACGCGGCTACGTCGGAAACTGGAAGGGATGCGATGGTACCAAAGTAGCAGATCCCAGAACAGTTCCTGTGGGTACGTCTTCACCTCATCAGACCCCACCAATCGAGCAGGAGAAGATGGCGGCTCGTGTACGATCATGGATTCATACCTCAAGCTTGACCCTCAAGCTGACCTTGTTGCATCATCAGTGGCCATTTTAAAAAAGAATAGAATCGCTAACTAAAAGAAGACGTGTAAGAAGTTAGTAACAGGTTATGAGTTTAGTGCAGGGTTTGTATCGCTTTTTTTTGTTTATGATTTATTTTACACATAGAGTTTGATATTATAATTACAATAATTAAAAAATATTTTTTCTAAATTTGGTATTTTAACATTCATAGCCATTTAAATTCAATATAAAAATGTCCCAGTGCCACCAGACCATAGTAATGGAGCGCCGAGCTACTCGATCGAATTTGGAGCCAATCATGTGATGAGCAGTCAATCACGTGATGACCTGGAAGCAAATTAAAAAGAATTTGGAATATAATATTAAATAATTATTGTAAACAAAATGTAATTACTATAAATTATATTATAATTATTGGAATATAAATAAAATAATTATTGTCTGGTGACTATTATATCAACATTTTTATATTGAATTTGAAACATTATGAATTAAAAAGGGAATGCATTTAGAAAATTAAAAAAACTCTCTTTTGTATTAAATTTAGAAGAAAATAAAATTCAAATTTTATGTAGAAAAGATTCAATTTTATTAATAATAATAATGATTAAAAAAAGCAAAAAAAAATTTAAAATGCTAATAAAACCATACAATATTCTGATGCTCTCAGTCCATTGTTAGCTTTGTTAAGTGTTTATCTATCACATGTTCAAGTTCAAAAAAGAAAATGTCTTGAAACAAAATGTATCTCATGTTTGTAAAAAACAAAACATGAGTTTGTGAATTTCTCCAGTGGAATACTCAGGGCGCTCTGAGTAACAACATACAGAAATAAAAGTCATCTGGATAAAATGCAACAGAAAATCCAAATATAAACGTTTTGAAATGTTTCCAGAATGTTTAAAGAACACATCCAGAGTTGAAGCAATGCTAAGCTAATGCTAAGATGCTAACCGATGCTATCTCGCGACGAGAACCATGTTGCTGATGCAGTAGAAAGACGTAGACGTTTGGACTGAGCCGGTGCGACACGGAACCGTATCGGGGGGGTTTTTAGGGACCGACCCTCAAAAGTAATTCTTCTAAGCAATGCTAGCTGTCGTTTTGGGGATCAGGGTTCAGTCACGTGTTAAACTGTATGATGATGTTTTCGTGTTCGAGGGACTTCAACCGTCGACCGACTTTCTCACCGTCGTGCTTTTCTTTCTTTTTTTCTCGGTGAAGTGGTTCCAGGTTCTATTCCCTCCCTGTCCGTGTACCATGAGTGTGGTAGTGTGTCAGGGGCCTCACGGACTAACACAGAGACTGGTGTCATCCTCACGCGTGGGGGGTCTTGCAGCCGCACGCACAGGAAGTTCATGTTAGCGACCGGGCCGTGTTTCATGTTAGCTGTGGCTACCAGCCTTTAGCCTTATTCTGCCCTCGAGAGGCCGCCGTGTTCTTTCGTCTTGCCAATAAAGTTATTTTTGAATTTCAGTGTTGGGGGTGGGAAGGGGGGGTGAACCGTAGCAATACCTGACTCGTTCTGGCTACTCTTGTTTCTTGCAATAAGAAGACGAACAATAAATGTGTACGTGAACATTATAAATGTAATTTAAAGAAAATAATATTGTTATTCGAGAGAACCTGCGGACGGAAGAGATTAAATGTCAATAAAACCACGAAATGTGTCGCTTCTCTCTGAGCAAATACACAATTGTACCCCAAACACTTGCAGTGGTCAGTACCGACACTTTGTAATACAAACTATATACAGAGAAATATATCACATTTTAAACGAGGTCCACAGCAGAATTTCTTTTTCCTCAGGTGAATAAGTACTCATAGTAACCACTGGATGGCGCTCTCATCAAATACACAAAACACCTCTAGCGCTGATATTTTCAGTCTCTTACCGAGTTTGAAGGGTAACTACACGTGATCAAAAACAGTCACGTGATCTATATGCTTTAATTGGTATTACGAACGATTCATATAAAAATAATTTACACAAAAAACACAATAACGTCAAACACTATATTAATTAAAATGCTGTTTCCATGATTAAAAAAGGTTTGTTTTATTTTTTCTAAATTCATTTCAGTTTATTTGTTGAATTTATTCCGCTTTACCTTAATTTATCCACAACAAGAAACATTTCTCAATTTATTTTTATATATATATATATATATATATATATTGCTATTTCAAAGTCGTCGATCGTGATAATAATAATTGAATTAAATCCTAAGTGCATGTTTTACACAGAGTTTTCTAACCTATTAATTCTAAATCATTATCATTAAAATGTGTAGCACTTTAAATTCAATATACAAACGTTGATTTATATGTGAGAACACTAGTTGGTGAATTACATTTAATTTAAAAGGCTACAAACACATATATATATATATATATTAATTCAATATAAAAAAAACAAGCTTTCAATTTAGAAACGATTGAATCAAATACATTAAAAATATAAACATTTCAATTAAAATTGTAGTTTCAAACATTTAATATTCTCATGACAGTGATAAAAGATTTACACTTGTAGTGATCGTGTCCAACCACTAGATGGCGCGTGTGTTGCGAGGAAACACGTGTGATTGTTCGGTTTTGATCATCAGTTCTCGTCTCTGGAGGTTCGATGATGTTCGAGGTTCAGTCTCGCGCTCACGTCATGAAATATTCACGCGGATAAATATTTCAAAAGGTCGATAATCACGTCGTTGACATGCAGGGTTTTCACCAGGTTCGTTCACACCAGAGATTATTTGTTTTATCACCATTTTTTATCCGTTTAATCCGAGTGTTGTTGATGTTTGAGTCGTGTTCGGAATTTGAGAGTCACGTGACGGTTTGACGTCATCGAAAGATTCGCAGTTTAATAAAAAAAGAACTTTATTCAACCAGAGAACGCAGAATATTCATTTTCAAGTATTTAAAAATGTCATGAAGCAAAGTGTACAAGAAGTGAAAGTATCAGAATTAATTATTAAAATAATAATAATAATAATAATAATAATATTTTTTACGCCAAATGCTTTTCCATAAAAAAAATCTTTTTATTTTACATGAATTATTATTTATTATATAAAAAACAATTTCTATATTGAAAAGATACGTTTGAAAAAACAAAATTAAATAAAAGATTAAAATATATTTTTAAATTAATTATTTGTTTTACAGTTTTATACTATAACACCAAATAATAATTAAAAAAAAAAAAGATTTATTTTTCTTTTTTAATTCGTAGCCTTTTAAATTAAATATTTTCTGATGACACGATTATACAAACATTTTTATATGGAACAGCAAAGACACATATATAAAAAATAAAAATGAAAATTAGGAAACTAAAAGTGTAAGATAGATGGTATATTTAGAGGTTATTAATTTAACGATTAAATTATCAAATTCAGTTATTTAATCAAACATTTTCTACATTTCTTCGTATATTATTGAATATAAATATACAATAGTTTTAAAAAAGGTTTTCATTTAAAGACATTTTCAACATTTTCAATCCAACATTCACTCCTGGTGACACTGATGTCCTTCCACTCATCTCCTCAGGTTCAGGACCGACTCGTGTCCTCCAGCAAGGCGTCGTGAGTCGGTGTGAACCAACAACCTTACGCTGACTCGCTCGCGTTGAGACTTTTCCACAAACAATTTAACCTTTTCTCTGTTGCTCCATCAAACCTGGAGTATTTCTCCTCCAACTAGCTTCAGTTCCATCAGTGGCTGGAGAGCCTCTCGTGGCGAGAGCGATCCGGCCAAGTGTGCGAGTCACGCCTGGAGATGGAATCTGAAGCGCCGCAGACGCTGATGTGACTCACGGCAGACGACTTCGCCGCCAGAGTGTTTGTGAAAGCGACGCTTGCGTTTTTGCTCTTGAAGAAATTGAAATGTCGGAGTCGACGATGGAAGCAAGAGTGAAAACACAGATTGTGTCGTGAGGACAGAAGCTTCAAGGCTGGCTTTGAGAGAGAAGAGCTGAGCCAGAAGACAGAACCTTCATTGACACCAACATACGGCGACGGAAGAATGCACACAGATACTGAAACACACACAAGCACACAAACAAACACACACTGACACACAATGAGAAACACACGCACAAAAATAGTGACCGACACAATTGCTGATACATACAAGAAATGCAAATATTGCTCACAAATGCTCACTTACACACATGCCAGAAAGTACTGACACACACATACTGACTCACACATATGAAAGAAAGTACTGACACACACATACTGACTCACACATATGAAAGAAAGTACTGACACACACATACTGACTCACACATATGAAAGAAAGTACTGACACACACATACTGACTCACACATATGAAAGAAAGTACTGACACACACATACTGACTCACACATATGAAAGAAAGTACTGACACACACATACTGACTCACACATATGAAAGAAAGTACTGACACACACATACTGACTCACACATATGAAAGAAAGTACTGACACACACATACTGACTCACACACATGCAATAAAGTACTGACACACACATACTGGCTCACACACATGCAAGAAAGTACTGACACACATACTGACTCACACACACGTACTGACACAAACATACTGGCTTACACACATGCACGAAAGTACTGACACACACATACGGACTCACACACATGCAAGAAAGTACTGACACACACATAATGACCTACACACACGTACTGACACACACATACTGACTCACACACATGCAAAAAAAGTACTGACACACACATACTGCCTTACACACATGCACGAATGTACTGACACACACATAATTACCTACACACACGTACTGACACACACATACTGACTCACACACATGCAAAAAAAGTACTGACACACACATACTGCCTTACACACATGCACGAATGTACTGACACACACATAATGACCTACACACACATACTGACTCACACACATGCACGAATGTACTGACACAAACATACTGAAGAAACTTTGATGAATAAAGATATTTAGACAGAAAAAGTGCAGAATAAGAAACTTGGAGACACTAGAGGTCGCAGCGGTCAGAGGTCAGAGGTCACTCGATCATCGTTCACAGATAGTGCTTCAGATTTTCAAAAGAGATTTTTAGTTCGACTCGCAGAAACTCAGACTTTAAATTCCGTCTGTTCCTCTTTGTTTTGATGAATCTCTGGGGGTCACGACCTTCTCTTGCCGGCAGAGAAGTTTAAAAGCAAAAGTGGGAATGACGTGTTTAATATTCACGTGCTGCGGCGCTTAAGAGCTTTCAGCGCCGGAACATCACGGCGCTCCGGTGAGTGGAAATAATGGAGCCAGAGAAGCATCATCTTCCTGAAGTCGCTCAAACCTTTGCATCTCTAGCAGGAAGTCTGCCTCTCTCAAGGCCGCCGGGTCTTCCGGGTCGGTTCTGTTTAAGCGACGGAACATTCCACGCAGGAGACATGAGGAGTGAGCACGACCCGGCGCCGGTGAATGAGAAGGTCGTGACCTCCACCGTCAGTTTGAAGACGTCAGAAAAAAAGAATCTATTTTTCATCTTTTCCTTTTACCTGCAGCAAATCTAACCTCTTACACACATGCACACACACAAGCGCACACACACACATGCACACACACAAGCGCACACACACACATGGACACACACAAGCGCACACACACACACACACACACATGCACACAAACCAATATGAAGATAATTTAATTTCCACTCATGAATCCCAGAGTTCTTTGCCGTCTCTGGGTCAAAGGTCAAGCCAGGAGTGGGTGGTGCTGGGAAATTTCCTTTGGGGCCACATTATGAACTATTATTACATAACATGACATTTCAAATATTATTATATTTGATTCTGTGTTTTATTATAAAGATTTTAAACCATAAAATGTTGTATTTGAATAAGAATATAATTATCATTTTAAATTTTTTTTTTTTTTTTCCTTTTTTATTTTACGTATTTTGTATGACTTTAATCTCGTAATACAGTATTTTGTACGACTTTAATCTTGTAATAAAGTATTTTAAACCACTTTTATCTTGTAATAAAGTATTTTATACAACTTTCCTCTTGTAATAAAGTATTTTATACAACTTTCATCTTGTAATAAAGTATTTTAAACCACTTTTATCTTGTAATAAAGTATTTTATACAACTTTCCTCTTGTAATAAAGTATTTTTAAACCACTTTTATCTTGTAATAAAGTATTTTATACGACTTTTATCTTGTAATAAAGTATTTTATACGACTTTAATCTCGTTATAAAGTATTTTGTACGACTTCAATCTCGTAATACAGTATTTTGTACTACTTTTTTCTCGTAATAAAGTATTGTCTACGACTTTTATCTCGTAATAAAGTATTTTTGTACTATTTTAATATCAGAATAAATTATTTTTCTACAACTTTAATCTCGTAATAAAGTATTTCTTGCAACTTTAAACTTGTGATAAGGTATTTTGTACGACTTATTCCTTAATAAAGTATTTGTCTACAACTTTAATCTCATAAAACAGTATTCTGTACAACTTTAATCTCATAATAAAGTATTTATCTATGACTTTAATCAAATTAATTAAATTATTGCTATATTATCTCCATCAGACTGAATGTTATTTTTGTTAGACGACCTTGTGAGGCGACAGGAAGTGGTTGAGTCAAACATCAGTCGGGGGGGCAGTCAGAGGCCAAAACACCTTCGTTGTGAACCAATCAGTGATCTTCATCTCCAGAGGTCGACCTCGAGAACATCTGGTTCCAACACAGATGTTCTCGAGGTCTTCACGGAGATGTTGATCATGTGACCTATGGGGGGGGTCATTGATGATCGACTCGTGTCATCACCAGCTGATCGTGAGTCTATTCCCGTCCTCGCCACGGAGGCCGGCGGCGTTCGGGGAAGTGCTGGAGCAGGCGAGGGAAAGTGACGCCGGGATGTGAACGATGGCTGCCACCTCCGATTAGATGAGCAGATACGGATGGAAGGAAGTGGTGTGGCAGCTCGTCAAAGACCGGGCGCTTATCGATCAGAGATAAGTCACGACCGGATGTCGGAACGCGACGGTGACGTGACGGGAGTCGGGCCGAAGTGGGTCCAGCAGAACATTTGAGGACCATCAGTCAAGAGGCTTCATCGGAGCTTCCTGTGATAAGAACATCAAAGAGATGACGAGATAAAAGGCTCATTAGACTCGTTCGTCTCATCTTTGATCAAGAGATCTGCCGCTATAACCAGGTTACCGAGCCGTCCTCGGCCCGGTTCTGGTCCGGCCCCGGCACCGGGAGGGGACAGTTGAATCTGAGTCTCGCTCGCATCCTCTGCTGGTTACCATGGTGACCAGGTGACGACCCCTGCAGCGTCTCTATGGTGTGAGAAGTGATAGATAGATAGATAGAGTGATAGATAGATCGAGCGAGTGATAGATAGAGAGAGTGATAGATCGAGCGAGTGATAGATAGAGTGATAGAGAGAAAGATAGATAAATAAATAGAACAAGTGATGAAGACGTCAAAACATCTTCTCCTGCAAACACACCAGCAGACGTAAGGCTCTACACATGAATCATCAACACACACTAACTCAGAAAATTACATAAACACACACACACACTAACTCAGAAAATGACATAAACACACACACACTAACTCATATATTGACATAAACACACACACACTAACACAGACACTGACATAAACACACACACTAACACAGACACTGACATAAACACACACACATTAACTCATATATTGACATAAACACACACACATTAACTCATATATTGACATAAACACACACACATTAACTCATATATTGACATAAACACACACTAACACAGACACTGACATAAACACACACACATTAACTCATATATTGACATAAACACACACACATTA